>NW_023276808.1:4135520-4198743 GCF_003668045.3 Cricetulus griseus
TTTATGATAAAAGAATAAATTTAAGAAATAAAAAAGGAATATGGGCACAGTGAGAAAAGATTTAACTAAGGCACTAAAACTCATCAAGGCAAACAACATAATCATGGAGCTATGCCATACACAGGTGGGGTATTATTCTCAAAAGGCTTAGATAGTTATATTCCTAAATGTTGTCATACATGTCTCTCCTTTGCAATTTACACTCTTTAGGTATCACAACACCCTGTAGTCTCAAAATTCAACACTGTCTTCATCTGGAAAACTTCATGCAAAGTACTCTCACTGCATATTCACTGGTTTTCTAACTCTGCTAGATTCCAACAATGTTGAAAAGAAACCAGAAAGGAAAGATGTATGAGCTATAAATTTTGCAACTTCTTCTTTGCAGAACCAGTACAACATGGGTTATACCACAAATTTGGATTCTACATTGTGATGGAATCTACCACACTTGGACAGCAGTTTCTGTATGAAGTTTCATCTTCAGATTAAGAATCAAGTGTCCTATTCCTTTCATAAATTGAAGGCTTACATGGGTGGAGTCTTACCATTAGGGAACCTTCATAATTAAGTGATATCTCAAATACCAATGAGTCATGATACCAAAAATATAAAACCTTTTGAGTAAGGATTTGTTCCTTACCAAGATGTTTTTTTTTTGTTTGTTTGTTTGTTTTTTGTTTGTTTGATTTCCATGCCAGGGTTTCTCTGTGGCTTTGGAGCCTGTCCTGGAACTAAATATTGTAGACCAGGGTGGTCTCAAAATCACAGAGATCTGCCTGACTCTGCCTCCCGAGTGCTGGAATTAAAGGCATGCAACACCAATGCACGGACTGCTTTCCCAGATGTAAGCAGCACTTTTCTGAGGATTACAAGGGCAGAACTGTGAAACTCATGTAGAGTAAGTCATAGTGCAGAAATCTTCTGACCTATTTTTTTGCCTTATTAAATCAGAATCCCATTAGAATCCAAGCAGGAACTGACCTATGAACTTTTTACCAAAGGGAAACAGAGAGACAGAGACTAATAGATGGTATACAGTGAGGATACACAGGAGAAAGGATAACACACACACACACACCACACACACACAGCACACAGAGAGAGAGAGAGAGAGAGAGAGAGGAGAGAGAGAGGAATTCCTATGTACCCAATGAAATATAACTTACCATGTTACCAAAACTGTCATATGTCTTTGTAACAATACTTAAGTGTGGTTTGCCCTCACAAGATAACACTTCTAAATCTATGATAAATATGTCTTTTTGCTGCTGTATTTTCACAAGAGAAAAAACAGGTGATCTCTGTAAGTTCCAGGCCTAGCATACATAATGAGTTCCAGGCCAGACAGGGTTATGAAGAGACTGTGTCTCAAAACAGACTCACTCTAAAAGTTTCTACTTAATAAATTTTAAAACTGTGAAAATGGTTTAACAGATAAAGTACTCACCTTACAACTATCCCTTCATTTTGCATTCTAAAGATAGTTGCTACAGTACATACCTATAATCCAATGCTTTTCATGGCAGAAAAATGCAGACAAAAGAAATCCTGACAAGGATCATTACATGCAATGGCAACCTAGAGACCCTGTCGCCAATATGCTAAGTGTAAAAGACAGACACCCAAATTCCTTCTCTGAAATTTGCACCCAAACCATGACAAACATCCACAACTTCCACACAAAAAAGAATTATAGACATAAAAACTGAAAATAAATAATAAAATTATAATAGTATGGTATAGCACACACCCTTTCTTCTGTGAATTTGCAGCCAACCTCATCTGCATTCTGTGTTCAAGGACAGCCAAAGATATGTAGAGAAACCCTGTCTCAAAATAAAATTCTAACTCACATTATCATTGACTCATTCTGAAATCCTTTTCCCAAAATACACTAAAGTGTTCCAGCTAAATCTCACCAGAGATCCCGAGATACAAATCAACATGTCTTAGGTCATTTTTGGTGTCTGCCACTGGTGGGTGTTAAATTATTTTCAGATATGAATATACCTGAGTATGGTAGCAGAGATAGGCAGATCTCCTTGAATTTAAGCCAATTTGAACTACATACTGAATTTGAAAGTAAAACATTTCTCAACTACATAAACACACATACACATATACATATTCATGAATATAGTTGAATATAATTTTGCCCTGTTGCTTGACAGAAGATCCCATAAGAAATCTCTAGCTACACCTGGTGGTGCTAGAGCATGCCTTTAATCCCAGAACATAAAAGGAAGAGGCAGGTGGATCTCTTTGAGTTTGACCAGCCTGGTCTACAAGAGCTAGTTCCATGACAGCCTCCAAAGCCACAGAAAAACCCTGTTTCAAAAAAAAATAAAAAACTACAGCTAGCCTAAAACTCATACTTTATAGTTTAATGAGTAATAAATATTGAATATTTTAAAACACATTCTAGTAAACATGTCATTTTTTTCCATTAGCTCATTATTCAAAGCATAAGAGTTTTCTGTACAAGAGGGACATTCCAAACAATTGTCTGCATATTTCCTTAAATGATAAGGGAAATTTTTTCATTGTTTATATCCCTACACGGTTTTTCCTCTACCATATCATTCTATGAAATCAGTGTAAATATTTCATTGAACACTTTTCCAATTTAGATTTTGCTAGTTTATCTCTAAATTGAGGTATTTGCACATTTTGTTTTAATACTATGCCTCCAAACCTAGAAATTGAAATAATGCCTATTGAAGCAATTTTACAGCTACCATTAAGCCAGTAAATGTTTAAGAATGTTTGTTAATAGTTATAAATCTTCCAAGTATGCTGTTGAATTTTTGTAACACCACTTATTGTTAATTTTACACAGCTCAAGAAAATATAAAGGCAGTTTTGATACACGATGATAGTATTATTTGTTCTGCTATCAACACATTGAGTTAAAAAGCTGTTATTGTATGCTACATGAAATAAAATGGCTATAATTGAATGCTAGATTTTCTAAATAGCACATGATGAGCAAGTACAGAAGCCTATGTAAATGGTGATTTTCTCAAAATTAAATTTGTCAGAGTTTCTCATATTTCTTCTATAAATGGTAATGAATCATATACTTACTGACATGGGGTTTCCACAGCTGTGAAGAGACACCATGTACATGGTTAATCTTTTAAAGGAAAGGCATTTAGTTGTGTGACTTCTATTTTCAGAGAATTTATCAAGTATCATCATGGTGCAAAATTGTAGAATGCAGGCAGACATGCTGTTGTAGAAGAAACTGGGCATTGTACATCTTGAGCACTGGCCATGGGATGTAGTCTGTGACACTTTTCATGGCTTGAACATATATAAGATGTCAGTGTACCCCTCCACAGTGACACAATTGTACCACCAAGGCTATATCTACAGCAACAAAGCCACACATCATAAGAATGTCTTTTCCTATGAGCTTATTTGGGACAATTACATACAGACTACCACAGGTACAACATATTAAGGTTCACAAGGAACTATGATATGTCCTTTAGTGAGAATTAACAATGAACCCATCCAAAAGAGAAAGACTAAAGTATAAGTTTCTTTTCACAACAGAATTTAGTAGACCATGAAATAACTGGTGGGACACACCTAAGGCCCCACAATAAATTACATGAAGTATTCAGCTGCATTCATCCAAATGTGGGAATAATTAAAGGTTGTTCATTATCCTCAAATTGGACAGAGAAGTTAGTAAGGAACTTCTTTAATACCAGTTATATTTTTGAGATGTTTGTTTTAACAACTTTGCTTCCAATAACTTCCACATGTTAAACTTTTATGTTTTCCATGTGCTAAAACATTAGCATCAGTAATTCCGAAGAATTCTGGTATATTTTGTGTTATTAATGATCAAACATATATAAGAATCAGAAGCCTAACTATAATGAGAATAGAAAATGAATGGCTTTCAGACATGCAAATTCAGCTAGTCCGTACCACATACAAAAGTGTTACCAGAAAGGAGAACCTAGTGACATCACTCACCTATAAGCAGACACAATCCTAGAACCATGTGACACCAGTGGTCTTTACTTTCCTTTGTTGGAGGTTTTTTATGTTTTTGTAAAGACAAAACAAAACCCATCCTCAACATACTTTGCAGAGTTATATTTTTGGCAAGTCATATTTATCCAATGAAAAAAATGTTAGTCTCATGAATTAGTTTAGATTGAATGGTAACCCCGTTGGATGAACTATTGCCCATTTTAATGAAGAAATCTTTATTGTTTGTATATAATCTTTATCATTTTTGATGGTTACTATATTCCCCCCAGTGATAACCAAAGAAAAATCTCTTCACTGATGTATCTCATATCTTGGTTTTTATTCTGAGCTCTACATATCTCTAAAGTATACAGTTTTAATTTAGCAGTATCTTTTATCTAATATCTTCCAATGCTGTTGTTTCCTTTTCAAGAGCAATTTAAAATATAGGTAATAATATATCATTTAATCTATCTCTGGCTGACATAATTATCCTTTCTTTTTCTTAAGCATGTCTTCCAAGGAAACTCATAATGTGTTAATATAATTAATCTTCATCAAGTAAAAAATCAGAAATCAGTTATCGGTGTGAGAACATGAAAGATCAGGGAACAAGTTCAGCAGCCATCAGTGACTCCTACCTCTTCCATTCCTCAATCTAAAAATGAGCAAGGTCCTCTCTCAGCCCCACCTTACTTCTTCCTGTCTTCGATCTCTCCACGGTCCATCTTTATTGTTTCCATAATCAGTAAAACATAGGTGATTCTGCCATGATTTGATGGACCCTATAATGTTGGTATCAAATTTACTACTGTTTTTGTATAATGCTGCTCCTGAAACAAAGATTTACTTTGTACACTCCTTCCATAACTTAAGGCCTTAGATGTATAGAGTCTTACATTTGGGCTTCCTTCTGAGGTTTTAAAGGTAGGTCAGGAAATTTTCTTTTATAGTGTTAAAAACCTTGACAATTGCTGTCTCTTTTCCATCACTGGAATGCCATCTGAACCTACCTAATGTTATTATTCTTAACCAGAGACTTTTCATTTGTTCCTATGTTTGCACTTTTCACTGTAAACTTGAAGGAGTCAACAGTAATAACCATCTAACAGAAGCAATATTTTGTCTGATACATGAGCTCATTACTCTCAAACTCAGCCTTACACACTTTTTGGGACATGTAAAGAATAATAAAGATTCAGGGTCAAACTATCACACAAATGAACACTAGCTAAATTTTTTCATTAAATATTCTAAGTACCAACATCACATAATACATTTAAAAAGCATTGAAGCCAGGCTTGGACTGGAGGTCCACAGCAAGAAGAGGATATGGCAGTTTTATTGAGAGCAATCAGATGTTTTATATCATAAACATAAGATAGTGGCAATTTCCAGGATTAATACAGTTGTAGCTCCCAGAATAACAAAAGCCATACAAGGTATATGAGATTATTGTCTAAGAACAAATATTTTAGTTTACATACTACCTTGACTATTAAAGAATCATATAGAGAAATACAAATTGGCCTGAATGCCTCACTGCCTGATGGAGTCCATCAGTTTATCACTAACAGGAAGGGACAGGGTGCCCCAGGAGCCATGGGCTTTAACCTGAATTCTTGTGACACATGTCTCTCAAGGCATTTAGGTCAAACCAACTCCATATACCAGGCAAGCCTTTTATCCACTGAAATCCTGACCCTGCCCTCCAGTGTCTGCTATTACCCTCAACATTACCATCATGTCCGACAACAACAGATAATTAGGCAATATGGAGAACTTTTATGGCTTTTGCCACCAAAAGTCTCAGTATCTTCAAAAATCTTCAAAAATTAATCATTCCCATGTCAATTACAGCAAATAAATCACCTTTCAAGTTCCATTTTTTGTTCCAACATTCTTCTATTTTGCTCTGATTAAATTTTCTAAGTAAAAGCTACTCCAGTAATGAAGGGATTTGGTTATTAACCCCAGTTCACTGTTTATCATTGTGGGAGCTTAGGAGAGAAACTCAAGTCAGTCACTGAAGAGAAAACATGGGGAACCATCCACTGTTTGTTGATTTTACTCTTTAGATTTGTCACTGTCTTCTGCTCAGCAAGCTCTCTTAACAATCCCAGGCCCACTTGTTCAGAGACATTGCCAATTCAGTAGAAGTCTTCTTCCCACATCAATCATCAGCCAACACTATCTTTTCAGGCAGAAATCAGACATATTGATCTAAGAACCCATTCAATTTATGTTTGCTCAGATGATGCTAGGTTTTGTCATTGGCATCAGAGGCTAATTAGGAGACAGAGACAATAGTATATGAGAATATTTTAAAATCCAAAGCCAATGTATTAATCATGAAAATCATTTAAGCAGTAAAGATTCAAACATAAAGATAGAAAAACTGGAAAACACAGATATACCAGTATGCAAGGAAATGGGAAGATGCAAGCATCTTAAATAAAGATGAAAAAACTAAAATAGTCTTGCCACAGCAAATTCCCCAAAAAACAAAAACTTCAGGAACTGATAACATGAGAAATTTTATGAAGATAAATTGGTAAAGGTCCATAATTTTTAAGAAAAAGTATATATATATATATATATATATATATATATATATATGTGTGTGTGTGTGTGTGTGTGTGTGTGTGTGTGTGTGTGTGTTACCAATATGGATTACAGAAAATCAATATACAGACTCACATAGGAGCTCTATACATGTCACAAAGATACAGCAATCAAAAGTATGCAAGATATTTTTGAAAGAATAAACAGGTTTTTGAGAAAAAGACAAGAAATATGGCAGGAAATATATAGTCAATATTTAACCAAAAGCCCAAAGAAGGCATAGGAAAGGAAATGGGGCATCTTGGCCAATGTTACCCAGCTCCCTATAATTCTATGTGTATAAAATTAAACAAACACAGTCTTCACAACTTTCACAAAATTGCATCAATGTTACCCTTGAACTCTTGTTTCAGACCCTTGAACTACAGATAAAAACTGATAAAAACTTAAGCAGCATGCTCAATCAGAAAACAAAACAACAAAGTAAAATAATTCAAAAGACAGGAAACCAATGGAATCAAGTTGAAAACCATTATATGGATGAACATACTTATGAACACCTGATTTCTGACAATGAAGCTAAAATTACACAATGAAAAAAATAAAGCATCTTCAACAAATTGGGTTGGCATACAGGATTCTGACATGCAGAAGACTGCAGATGAATCAATATCTATGGTCATTCACAAAACTTAAGTCCAAATGGATCAAAGACCTCAACATAAATCCAGCCACACTGAAACTCTTAGAAGAAAAAGTAGGAGGTAACCTCGAACAATTGGTACAGAGAACCCCTTCCTGAACATAACATCAATAGCACAGACACTGAAATCGACAATTAATAAATGAGACCTCCTGAAACTGAGAAGCTTCTGTAAGGCAAAGGATAAAGTCAACAAGACAAACTGGCAGCCCAATGAATGGCAAAATATATTCATCAACCCCAAATCTGATTTCAATTTGAGGGCTGATTTCAAATATACACAAAGAACACATGAGGCTCATCACCAATGCACAAAATCTCCAATTAAAGACTGAGGTACAGAATTAAATAGAGACTTCTCAATAGTCAAATCTAGAATGACCAAAAGACACTAGAGAAAATGTTCAACATGCTTAGCCATGAGGGAAATGCAAATCAAAAGAACTTTGAGATACCATCTTGCTCCTGTGAGAATGGATAAAATCAAAACCACCAATGACAGTTTATGCTGGAGAGGACATGGAGAAAGGGGAACAGTCCTCTATTGCTGGTGGGAGTGCAAATGCATAAAGCCACTTTGGATATCAATATGGCAGTTCCTCAAGAAAATGGGAATCAGTCTATCTTAAGATCCAACATTTCCACTCTTAGGCATATACCCAAAAGTTGAACATTAATACAACTAAGACATCTGTTCAACTATGTTCATTGCAGCATTATTTGTAAGAGGCAGAACTTGGAATCAACCTAGCTGTCCCTCAACTAAGGAATGGTTAAAGAAAATGTGGTACATTTACAAAATGGAGTACTAATCAGCAGAAAAAACAGCGGAATCTTGAAATTTGCAGGCAAATGGATAGAACTATAAGAAACCATACTGATTGTGATCCAGATTAATGAAAGAATTTGCAATTTAAAACCTTCAATTAAGTAAAATCCCTCCCAGGTATAACCAATTCTTTGGAAATTTGGTAATTCCAGAAGAGACATCTCAACCAACAAGACAGAAAAGTTGAGAAAATTGTCTTGCCTGGAGGAATGAGGGTCAGCACGGGATTCATTCCAAAACTTTTCCCAAACAAAGGATTGATTGTGAATTTACTTAGGAACTCTGTACATGTTCATATAATATTTGGAGTCCTATGGGAGGACCCTGGATCTCAAGATAGGGTTTCTTTGCCACCAATGTCTGACCTGTTTCTATAATATTCTCTGTCTTGTTAGCACTGTCAGTTAACAATTACAATTCTGAACATGAACACGATGTAAAAACAGAAACATTTAGGGACACTCTTAATTCAAAGTTATATAGGAACTTATATACATTATAAAACATATAAGAAGAAAGATTTCTGGCTTGTTTAATTGTACTAAAAGGTCTCGGTTGAAAATTAAGTAAATGACACTGTGAAATCTAAGATCACTGTGTGATCTAAAGACAAGTTTACCACCTGCAAATTCATATAGATAAATAAAAGAGAATACAAAAACTTGAGGAAAATTAACCTAATAGCATTGTGTACTCTCCTCCTTGAGAACGATTTTGATGGTTTCTATTAAGCTCAGAACAAAGCTTCTTTTTTCTCTGAGCAGGCTGGCTAGGAAGATGACATGATATGCTTCCATTGAAGACCAGAATGTCTTCATGCTAACTATCCCTGCCTGCTGTCTGACTCAAGCCTGTGATATCAATGTAAAGAATTCTATTATTTTCTCATTTTTAAGTGTTTTTAAGGTAGGGTTTCACTGTGGCTTTGGAGGCTGTCTTGGAATAAGCTCTTGCAGAACAGGCTGGTCTCAAACTCAGAGAGATCTGCCTGCCCCTACCTCCCAAGTGCTGGGATTAATGTTGTGGGCGAACACCACTGGGATCTATTATTTTCTTTTTAAACCTTTTTTTAAAATTTTAATTACGTGCATGTTTTGTCTCCATGTGTCTGTGCACACTCACTACAGATGCCAGAAGAGGAGAGGAGATGCCTGACACAGCAAAAGGTTAGCTTCCATATAGATTCTGCTAATGAAAACTGGGCCCTTTACAACAACACACAATGCTATTGATGAGCCATTACTCACTCTCTCTTTTTGTTCAAAATGTATTACTATATATTTTATTTAGAAGATAATATACCCCTTCCCCCTTTCTCTTCATTCTTCCCTTCTCAAATACTTTTTCCAACTTTTTCACTCTAAACTAAGTATGCATGACATTGCTGATACATGAAGACAACCATGTGTGTTGTATGTTGGCTTTAAGTATATGATTGCAGGTCTGTTGTAATGGAGAGCAGTAAGGATTTACATTAGTGACACAGAGTAATATCAAACTTGTATTTCAAAGATCTCTATGAAAAGTGTATACATAGGAGTCCTTATATGTGTCCATGAATAGATTTCCAGGTGCTTTTCATTGTGAGTAGCAACCAGGAAAATGGATTAGTCTCCTTTCTTTTGAATGGATAACATAACCTGATTCAAAGTAATTTGGGGAAAAATATTCACTTGGTTCATAATTATAAGGTTACCCCTAAATACAAGATTTTTGTCTCCATGGATCTGAAAGTCACATGATAATCATAATATAAAATGCTTTGAAATTAGAAATCTAATACTTTTTTTAAAATTCCAACATTTAAGATGTCTACAGTAGCTTAAGTATACGTTAAGTGAAAAACGTGAGTAACTGCCCATTATTTTCAAAAAGCGATAAACAGGGTAATATCAAGTAAACAATCACTTATAAGGAAATGAAATCAGGAAGCTCTGCTCCTGTTGTTAACAATATTCTGGAGGCTCAGAGACTAGAGAAGCCCATATTTCAGACTTCGCCATCCCTAGCACACACAGCTTTACTACCGTACCTGTTCTATTCCAAATATGGAGCTGTCTTTGGTTATCCTATGGTTCCAGAATCTAACACGACTTCAGGCGTCCACTGCAAGCTGTATCCTTTCAGGCCCTCTATGAAGGTTTTTCAAATCTGCTAGAGTCAGCAGCTCTATATGGGCTCTTCAATCTTGCATTGTCATTCAAGATATTAAGGGAGAAATCTCCTTGCAAATTCCAAAACAGTCTGGTTTCTAGCCAAATAGCAAGCAAGGGGAGATTCTATTCCTTCACCCTAATGTATGTTGATTCTACTATTAATTTTATTCACCCTGTGTTCACAATCAGGTGTCAGAGAATGATAAATGTTGGTCCTTGTTATAAAATCAAATACCAATAACATCGATTAGAATGGTGCTATTACTTCTAGAAGAGGAAAGAATCTTCTCTTCTCAATAAACTTGATATACAAGCTGATGTCTCATAAACATACTATGGAGAATAATCTGATTTAGATAAGCCCTCATAGTTGTGCCTGCAGAAGTGTCCCTTCACTGAATCTAGATCTTATTAATTTGCAAATCAATATTAAACACCCCCAAATACCTAATATAATTTTCTTTGTTGACAGAGAAAACCTTCATAATTTAGTGATATCTCAAATACCAATTAGCCATGCTTGTTTCTAAAAATACAAAACATTTTGTGTCTGGCTTTACTGGTTTCCCAGATGTAAGCAGCTATTTTCTGAGGATTACAAGGACAGAATTGTGAACCTCATGTAGAGTAAGTCATAGTGCATAAGTCTTCTGACACATGTTTTTATTTATTAAATCAGAATCCCAGACAAGTCTGAGCAAGAACTGACCTTTGAACTTTTTAGCAAAAAGGAGAGAAACAGAAAGAGAGACAGAGACAAATAGATGTAGAGAGTGAGCCATACACATCAGAAAAGAGAGAGAGAGAGAGAGAGAGAGAGAGAGAGAGAAGGAGGGAGAGAGAGGTCTCCCTAACCCAATGACATGTAACTTACAATGTTACCAAAATTGTCACATGTCTTTGTATCAATTCGTATGTGTAGTTCACTCTCTCAAAATCACACTGTATCAAAATTCAATCTTCCTAATAATATCTGTAGTAAATCCTTGATAAAAATATTTTTTACTGAGGTGTTTTGATGTGAGGCCGAAGAGGTTATCTCTGTAAATTCCAGGTGTGTTACATAATAAGTTCCAGGTCAGACAAGGTTTAGAAAACCTCTGTATCTCAAAATAGACTCACTGCAAAAATGTCTATTTAATAAACTATAGAATTGTGAGAATGATTAACAGATAAAGTAATTGACTTACAACTATCCCATCACAGCCAGGGGTGGTGACATATGACTCTAATACCACCATTCAGGAGGAAGAGGCTGGTGGATTTCTGTAAGTTTTAGATAAGCCTGGTTTACAAGAGCTAGTTACAGGATAGCCTACAAAGCCACTGAGAAAACCTGTCTCAAAAAAAACCAAATAAATAAATAAAAATAAAAACAAAACAACTATGTCTTCACTTTTGCATTCTCAAGACAGCTGCTACAGTACATTCCTGTAATCCAATGCTTTGATGACAGATAAAATGGAGACAAAAGATATATTGCGCCAAGTCTATTTACGTGGCATGGCAACCTAGACACCCTGTCTCAAACATGCTAACTGTAAAACACAAACACCTAAAAGTGTTCTCTGATATTTACACCCAAACCATGACACATATTCCCAACTCCCACACATAAAGAATCACATATATACAAACAGACATAAGTAAATAAATTATAAAAGTATAATAGGATGTTTTGGAACACAGCCTTTATTCCAATACCTGGGAAGCAGAGTCAAGCAAATTTCTGTGAATTCATCTCCATTATGAGTTCAAGGACAGCATAAAAATATGGAGAGAAACCCTGTCTCAATATAAAATTCCAACTCTCATTATCATTGACTCATCATGAAATCCTTTTCCGAAAAGCACTGAAGTGGTCCAGCTTAATCTCACCACAGGACCCAGGTAAAGGACAATATATGTTAAAGTTATTTTTGATGTCTACCAGTGGAGACTGTCAAAGTATTTTCAGATATGAATATAGCTGAGTATGGTAGCAGAGATAGGCAGATCTCTGTAAATTCAAGCCAATTTGGACTACATAGTGAGTATGATAGTTAGGCATTTCTCAGTGACACACATGCACTCACAAATATACCTACAGAAAAAGAGACACACCTCCTAAGAGTGCTTTTACCTATAAGCATATAGGTCCAAATACATTCAGAATATGAACACTCTTTTCTTTTGTTGTAATTAAATTATCTAAATTATCAAATTAGGAAATAAAAAGGGTGATATTATCTGATGTTACCCAGCTCTCTACAATTCAATGTGTATGTGTATAGAAATTAAGTAAATACACATGCCACAACGTTCACAAAATTATCTCAAAGTAACACCTGAACTGTTGTTTCTGACCTTTGAGCTACTGATATTTCTCCCAAATACAGAAGCCCCATGTCAAGAGCTCTCTCCAGAAATGGAGGTGATCTCTTGCTATGTATCGCCAGCTCCTTGAATTTCCTTCTTGCTTCAGGTAAATGCAGCTCCAATGAGGCTCAATCAGAAAACAACATAGAAAATGATTTACAATCTGATTCCTGCCACATGGATTATGGCACAAAACATGGATTCTGCCCTATCTTCATGCCAAACACGATTTGGGAATTGAGAAATCTCTGTAGATGCAAAATATCTTTTCTCCCTGGAACTAGAATTCACTAAATCACAACATTGTGGCTAGTTACAGCACCAAGACACAAGCATTCTAATCATGTATTGGTGAAAGCTGATGTCATCATCGTTTTCTTCAATTTGTTAAACTATTTGCAACATTTAAAATACAAACCTAAAAACAGAATGCAATATTCATAACTTCTAAAAACCAGAACTCCAGATTTCTAATCTGTCTTCCCACTGCTACCAAAAGCAGTGTCTGTAAGTGAACACTGGGCAGTGATAGTGCAATAACTCTTTCCCCACATGCCAGGGCCACAATGTTTCAGATTATCCAGTAAATCCATACTGCGCGGCACAGAGGGCAAAGGCACATGGACCATCAAACTATAGTCTGGCTGATGGTCCAACTGAATAGAAAAGAATTGAAAGCTTACTGGGTGGTGGTAGCACATGCCTTTAATCCCTGCACATATTAGGCAGAGACAGTAATATTTCTGAGAGTTCGAGACCAGCTTGGTCTACAATATGAGTCCCAGAACAGAGTAAACCTGTCTTGAAAACTTAACAAACAGACAAACAATAACTACAGAAATAAATAAATGAAATGATAACTCAAAAGACCTGCTCTGAACATCATACACTCACCATTGTAAAGCTTATGGTTTTGTTACAACTCATTTCAGCATAGGCAGAAGATAACCACAGAAAAAATCCACAAAATACCTGCCACTACTTATCCAGACATCTAACTCTCCTCAGATCCCCACAATGCCTATGGCCACCTTCCAAATCTACACATCCAGCAGAGTAGATAGAGCCCTAATCTTGAAATATTGTATTGTCCTAGACATTCTTCCTCTCCCATAGGTCATATCCTGTTCCTCATCCAAACCACAGGGTGTTTGTGTGCACAGTCTATTACATGCTCAATATCCAGTGCAGCAAACCCATTGCCTCAGATCTGGGAATCTCTGCAAACAGACATAAGTCATGTTCACACCGTAACTGTTGCTACTGTGTAACTGGGTTAAAGAAAAACAGGCCAAAGATGAGAAAGCAATGGGGTAATGATAGGCCTTGGAGAAAAGGTGAATATGATGCTTTTATAATCTCAAAAATTATTTTGGGAACTTGAAACATGCTTCATGGTCAAGTGCTCCAGGGACTTAAAGACTTGTGTTAGAGCACATTAAAATTTCTCACAACATTCCTTTACAGATGAACACCATGAACCAGAAAATACCAGTCTGTAGGTGTGGATAGTAGCAGTTAAGTAAAATACAATCACACAGCAAGGATATTTTTTGCAAGGATGTTCTTAAAATAACTTCTTATATAAAGGATATTCCAAAAATAATTACTGAAGTAGAACATTGGCTTGAAAACACAGGTCATTCTTTATCGACAGGGTCCAGAGATGAAGGTAATGGTGATAGGAAAGATAGGACAAATAGATGGTGGAAAAAAGATAAATGTTAGGTTACAGATGTATTGCAGAGGCTTTGTTCCAGACTAACTAAGCTTCTTAAGAAGAATAGCATCTTGTATACTACTTAAATGGGGTGGGATGATAGAAGGAAATATGAATCCATCAGAAACTATTATATAATGGGAGAAATTTGGGAAGAGGTTAGCAAACAATATCACACTAGGGAAACAGAGTATCTGAAGAACATGACTGACTTATGACATACAAAATCCTTCTAAAATGTTCCTGGCCCCACACCATTACAATTTCTCCCAAATATATTGCAGGTTTTAGAGAAGGAGCTTAGTTTTATTCTCAATACATCAGGCCTCAATGAAAGCTCCCAAGCCCTACACCCCAGGCTATTACTAGGTCCTCCCTACCTGAGGGCTTAAATGAAGGCCTTGCTTGATGAGGTGAGTTCTTACCTCAACTGTGTTTTATTTTCAAATAACTGTCATCTGGTTCACCTTCCAAAACTATGGTCTTCTCAATAAAAAAGCTAGAATTTCATCTGGCACAAAATTAACTGTCAATGAAGATAACATGTAAATGTTAAATGCAGAGTTGAATGCCAAGAAGATACTGGAAAAACTATACCTCTGTGAGTTAGGCAAGCTGCTTTCCATATATTCATCAAGAATGTTGAAGTTGACTAGAAACTTGTTACTACACCCAGCTTCCTGTCAATACTCTGATCAGATTAATGCACAGAGCAAAGCTTGTGAAACACCTCTCCCTATGTCAGATAATTTACATGCACCACATGGGAATTCACAAGACAGGGAATCTGGCTGCACTCCTCCACCAAGATACAGGGAGGACCCACCACACTGACAGAGGAAATCCTGAAAATTCTATTTATGTCACATGGAAACCTAGAGACCCTATCGCAAACATCCTAACTGTAAAAGACAAGCACCCTAAGTGTTCTCTGATATTTGCGGCAAAACCATGAGACACATGCCCAAATTCCACACCTAAAAATCACATAAATATAAATAGACATAAATGAATAAATAATAAAATTATAATAGGATGTTTGGACACACAACATATATTCCAATACCTGGGCAGCAGAGACAAACAAACTACTGTGAATTCTGTGCCAAAGTCATCTGCATTCTGAGGTCAAGGACAGCCATGAATATAGAGGGAAATCCTATCTCAACATAAAATTCCAACTCTGATTATCATTGACTCATCCTGAAATCCTTTCCTGAAATTCACTGAAGTGGTCCACCTTAATCTCACCACAGGGCCCAGGTAAATGACAATATATCTTAAAGTCAATTTTGATGTCTGCCAGTGGTGGCTGTCAATGTATTTTCAGATATGAACATAGTTAAGTATGGTAGCAATGATTGCCATCCTCTATGAGCTTATGGGTCCAATTACATTCAGACTACCACCATTCTTCTCTTTTGTTGTGATTAAATTATCTAAATAAAAGCTACTCCTGTAATGAAGAGATTTGTTTGTTACTCCTAGGCCAGATTCTATCATTGTGGGAACTTAGGAGAGAAACTCAAGTCAGTCATTGAAGGGAAAACATGTGGAATCATTGTGTCTTGATTTTCTCTTTTTCTTTGATATTATCTTGTGCTCAGCTATCTCTCTTAAAAAGCCCAGATGCACTTTCTCAGAGATAACATGAAGTCTTATTCCCACATAAAGCATCAGTTAACACAATATTTTCCAGGCATAAATCAAACATTCTGATCTAAAAACACATTCAATCAGTTTTCTCTCAGATGTTCCAAGGTTTTGTCAAGTGGATACCTGATCAATTTAGCCAAAGCAACTGTATTAATCATATCAATCACTTACACAACATAGACTCAAACATGAAGACTGCAACAACTGGAGAACACAAATTTGCCAGTATGCAAGAAAATAGGAAGAGGCAACCATCCAAGATAAAGATAAAAAAGTAAACCTTCTATCCACAGCAACTTCACCCAAAAGCAAAACATTCATAACTGATAACATAAGAAATTTTATGAAGATACATTGCTGAAGGTCCAACATTTTTATGTAAATGTATATAAATAGGTTAAATTATACATTACAAAAAATCAGTACAGACATTCACATAATATGAGGTCTAAACTTGTCACAAAGTACAACAATCAAAAATATATAAAATATTTTGGAAAGAATGAAAAGATCGGTGAGAAAATGCCAAGAAAAAAGGCAGGTAAATATTGTCAACTTTTAATCAAAAGACAGAAGAAAACAGAGGAAAGGAAAAGTCTGATCTTCACCAATGATACCCAGCTCCCTATGATAAAAAATTAATAAACACAGACTTCACAACTTTCACAAAATTTCCTCAAAATGACCCTTGAACTATTGTTTCTGACCCTAGGGCTACTGATATTTCTTCCAAAAAGAGAAGCACCATGCCCTAGAACTGTCTCCAGAAATGAAGGTGATCTCTGACTATGGATCAGAAGCTCCTAATAATTCCTTTTGTTCATGTGCATACAACCCCACTGATGCTCAATAACAAACCAACCTAGAAAAATAATTTAAGACACATGTAAACCAATGTAATCAAATTGAAAACCATGATATGGTCACACATAACTATGAATACCTGATGTTGGACAATGAAGCAAAATTAAAGAAGGTAAAAAGGGGTATCTTCACCAAATAGTGCTGGCATAAATGGGGGCTGGCATGTAAAAGACTGCATACAATCCATATATATCACCATGCACAAAACGTAAGTCCAAATGGACCAAAGACCACAACATAAATGCAGCCACACTGAAAGTCTTAGAAAATTAATTAGGAGGTAGCCTCAATGAATTTGTACATTAGAACACTTCCTGAACATAATACCAGCAGCACAGATACAGAGTTGCACAATTAATAAATGGGACCTCCTGAAACTCAGAAGCATCTGTAAGTCAACTGACATAGTCAACAAGACAAAAGGGCAGCCCCATAGAATGGGAAAAGATATTCATCATCCCCACATTTGACAGAGGGCTGATTTCCAAAATACACAAAGAAGTAAAGAGCCTCATCACTAAAACACCAAAGAATCCAATTAAAAAGTGGGGAAGAGAATTAAATAGAGACTTCTCAGTAGAGGAATCTAAAATGGCAGAAAAACACTTAAGAATCTGCTCAACATTCTTAGACATCAGGGAAATGCAAATCAAAACAACTCTGAAGTAGCATATTATTCCATTATAATGGCTAAAATAAAAAAAAACAATAACAGTTTATGCTGGAGAGTGTGTGGAGAAAGAGAACACTCCTACACTGCTGGTGGGAGTGAAAATTCATACAGCCAATTTGGAAATCAGTATGGCGGTTTCTCAGTAATATGGGAATCAGTCTACAAGATTCAGCAATTCCACTTGTAGGCTAAAATATGAACATTTAAACAAGAAGGACATCTTTTAAACTGTGATCATAGCAGCCTTATTTGTAATAGCCAAAACCTGAAGCAACATAGATGACCCTACACTGAATAATGTATAGAGAAAATATGGTATATTTACAACATGAAGTACTACCCAGCAGAAAAAACAATGGAATCTTAAAATTCACAGGCAAATGGATGGAAGTAGAATAAAGCTTCCTGAGTAAGGCAACCCAGTAACAAAAAGACACACATCACATATACTCATTTATATATGGGTTTTTGACATGGAACAAAGGATTTCCATCATACAATCCACACCGCCAGACAAGCTAGGAAACAAGGAGCATCTTAAGCAAGACATAGATAACCCAGAGAACAGGAAAGGGACAATATCTCCTGAGTTAATTGGGAGCATGGGGGGAGGGGAGATGGAGTTAGAAGAATGAAAGGGGATAAGAGGAGGGGAGAGGAGGACATGAGGGAGCAGGAAATTGAGTCAGGGGAAGAATAGAGGAGAGTAAGAAAAAGCGATACCATAATAGATGGAGCCATTATGGGTTTAGAGATAAATCTGGCACTAGGTAAATGTCCAGAAGTTTACAAGAATGACACCAAATAACAATCTAAGCAACAGTCCAGGGGTCACCTTAAATGCCCTTCTCTGGTAATGAAATCTTTGACTACCTTATATGACATCCTAGAGCCTTCATCCAGTTGCTGATGAAAGCAGAAGCAGAAACCTTCAGCTAAACAAGGAGCGAAACTCCTGGAATCTAGTTTCAGATAGGGAGGAGTGATGAGCAAATGGGTCAACATCAGGGTGGAGAAATTCACAAAAACAGCTGACCTGAACAAAGGGGAGCTCATGGACCCCATACTGATAGGTGGGAAACCAGCATAGGACTGATCAAGGCCCCCTGAACATGAGTGTCAGGTAAGAGGACTGGGCAATCTGTGGGGCATGTGGTAGTGAATTACTATTTATTCATGTTATACAAATGTCTTTGGGAGCCCATTCCCCATAAACCATCAGTCTCTCAGTCTGGAGACACAGGGGAGGGCCTGGGCCATTACGAAAGGTATACGAAAGACTTTGAAAATCACTTATAGAGGCTTCACCTTCCCTGAGAAGCAGAAAGTGGATTAAATAAGGGGTCATTGAGGGGCAGCGTAGGAGGGGATGGAGAGGGAACAGTGATTGACATATACAACAAGTTTGTTTCTAGTTTACATTAAAAAAAGAAAGAAATGCTTCCTTAACCAAAAAAATAAAAGAAAAAGAAAAATGATTTTTAATCTGATTTTATGGATTATGGCACATCACATGGAATCTGCCCAATCAACCTGCACAGCATCATGCACACTTGAGAAATCCCTACACATGAGAAAATCTTTTCTCCCCTTGAACTAAACTTCACTGAATCACAACATTGTGGTTATTTGCACCACCACGTTACAAGCATTTTAATCATGTATTGGTGAAAGACGATTCCCATCACTAGTTTTCTGCAAGTTCCTAAACTAATTGCAATATTTATAATACAAACGTCAAAATGAACTGCAATATTAAGAACATCTAGAAACCAGACATTTAATTTTCTAATCTATCTTCCTAATGCAAAAAAAGCAGTGCTCATATGTGAACACTTGGTTGTGATGCTACAAGAAATATATCCTCCCATGCCAAGGCTGCAAAGTTTCCCATTACCCAGTAACTCCATATTGATAGACACAGAGGACAAAGGCTACTTCAAAGGTCAACAGATGTATCAAGAGAACTAAAACCTGGCTCATGTTCCATTCAGGTCCCAAGAGAATTAAAAGCTCACTGGGTGGTGGTGGCACATATCTTTAATATCAGCACTTGGGAGGCAGAGGCAGTAAGATCTCTGTGAGTTAATACCAAACTGGTTTACTAGGTGAATCCAGTATAGCCATGACTTTTACATGTGAAACCCTGTCTTTAAAAAACAAGCAGTCAATAACTAAATAACTAAATAAAATGATAGCTCAACAGACATGCTCTGAACACCAGTCACCATTGTATAGCTTGTGGTCTTGCTTACAACTCATTTCAGCAAAGGCAGCAGGAACCATGGCAAAAACCCAATAATTGTCTGACACTAGTATTCCTGACTACTAACACCCTCCAAAAAATATCCACATTGCCTAGGGTCACCCTATAACTCAGACAGCACAGTCCTTCCAGCACATATTCATACACTAACAGTTGTTACTGTGAAATTGTGTTAATGAAAACCAGACCACAGATTAGAAAACAATGGGTAATTGATTGGGCTTGGAGATAGAAAAGACAATGTGAGTATGATGTGTATATAATCTCAAAAATTATTTTGAAAACATGAAACAGGTCTTATGGTCATGTGCTACAGGGACTAGAGACTTGTACTACATTTTAAACCTGATTTCATGGATAATGACACATCACATGGAATCTGCCCAATCTACCTGCACAGCACCAAACACACTTGAGGAATCTCTACACATCAGAAACCCCTTTTCTCCCCTGGAACTAAACTTCACTGAATCACATCATTGTGGTTATTTGTACCACCATGTTACAAGCATTTTAATCATGTATTGATGAAAGGCAATCCACGTCACCATTTTTTTCTGCAAGTTCCTAAACTATTTGCAATATTTATAATAAAAACCTGAACATGGGATGCAACCTTCAGAACTTCTAGAAACAAGACTATCAGTTTTGCCTGCTCCCAATACTCTCATCAAATTATGCCTATAGAGGAAATTTAGTGAGAGACCTCCCCCTAGGTCAAAGAATTTACATGGGCCAAATGGGATTTTACAAGAGAGTGAATCAGATCACACTTTCCCCACAGATACAGGGAGGACTCACCACACTGTCTGCCACACCTCACCATCTGTTCCTCCCAATCTGCAGACAGCATCCGCTAACTCACCATTTTGAGGTTTTCCAGATCAATGAAGCTCTCTGCTCAGCTCCCTGCAGCAGCAACCACACCACAGCAAACAAAACTGCAGTCTCCTCTTCAAAACAAACTTGAAGCCTGGTGTTAAGAAGAGCCCAGCACTTCTTCTGACTGGCAGGTCTCATGGGGGGCCTGATTGGATAGTGGGGCTTGAGTGACAAAAGCACCTCCCTTAGGGTTAGAGTGTGCTTAAAGACACAGTATTGTGGTTCCTGGCCATGCCTCCCACACAAGAAAAAAATCCTTTTTGTAGATCTGCAACGATTTGCATTTCAATAGCACTCGCCCCAGGCTCAGATTGTAGACCCTGATGACTTCCCGGTCTCCATAGCAACTTCCCCTTTTCCTCCAGGGGAGTTCAAGAGTTTCTACACATCAAAGAGCCTCTCTCAGGATGCTGCAATCTAAGTCAGACCAACTCAATGTGAATTAGAAAAAGTTCACTTGGGAGACACAGCACCTGGATGGAGCAGAGGGCTCCACATCCTCCCTTTCTTCATTACACTATTCTCCGCTACACTCCCTCGCCGGTCTTCCACCCCTGGAAAAAAAATCACAGGAAAGAATCCTAACAGAGTCCAAAGGTTTCTAACAACTCAGGATGAAGCCAGAGCTGGGTGGGCAGAAGAGAGTTGGGTCAGGAGTGCAGGGCATGCTGGGAAATGTAGTCCTGAGCGACTTCTCTGCAGGGAGCTGGGGAAACTTCTCTAGGAACCTCTGGCTCCCCTGGCTGATTTTGTAAGTGAATGAACCAGGGAATCAGTGAATCAGTGACTGAGCCAGCTGAGCGAACATGTGAACTGAATGCAGGCAGCAGCCAGGCAGCAGTCAGGCAGCAGTCAGTGTTGCAGTTTAGGAAGGGCCAGCAGGCTAGCTGGAGAGCAGGGTGGGGTGAGCATGGTGGTAGCTGGGAGTTCATTAATGAGCTTCCCCGTGTGTGCATGCTCGCTTGCGCCCCAGTCTATGAATGAATAGACAAATGAACAACTGAGTGAATAAATTAATAAACGGATGAATGGATGGGTCAGGTACAGCCACGCTGCAGCAGGTGGGAATGGGACAAGCCAGGAGGGATGGAGTGCAGTGCCACCAAGCAGCTGGGATCCTGGATCTGAAGGTGTTGTGGGGGTTCATGAGTTAAATAGCTGTTATTGTACATTACATAAAATAGAAATCAGGCACTAGGGAAATGTCTGGAGATCTACAAAGATGACACCTGGTAACAATCTAAGCAAGAAAGGAGAGGCTACATTAAATGCCCTGATAATGAGAGGCCACCGGATAGGCCTCACAGACACCCACAACTACTCACTGAACTGAACTGGAATCCAGTTGCAGAGAAGGATGAGTGATGAGCAAATGGGTCCAGACCAGGCTGGTAAAAACCACAGAACCAGATGACCTGAACACTGGGGAAGTCTTGCTCCCCAGACTGATAGCTGGGATACCAGCATGGAACTGATCCAGAACCCAAGAAAATGGGTTTCATCGAGGAAACCTCGGAAATCTACAGGACCTCCAGTAGTAGTTCAGTACTTATCCCTAGCATAGGTGTAGATTTTGGGAGCCCATTCCACATAGAGGGATACGCCCTGAGCCAAGACACACAGGGGTGGGCCTAGGAACCCTCACAAAGGAGACAATAGACTCTGATGTCAACCCTATGGATGGCCTCACCATTCAGCGGGAGCATAGAGTGTATATGATAGATAATGTTTTAGTTGGGGGGCATTGTAGGAGCAGAGGTGAGGGAGAGGGAAGTAGGATTGACATGTAAAACAATCTTGATTCTAATTCAAATAAAAGAAAAAGAAAAAAGACAACTCCTGCTCCCACTGTTAGGAGTCCTACAAAAAAAAAGAAATAAATAATGGCTATAATTGAATACTAGGTTTTCTATTAATAACATGTGATGAGCAATTTCAAAAGCCTACATATAATATGATCTTATATAATGGAAATTTGTCAGGGTTTCTCAAATTTTCTCTCAAAAGGGTAATGAATCATGAATTGAACAAGTTTTACTTTGTATAGCTCTGAAGAGACACCATGTACATGGCAAATATTTATTTTAATTTTTAAAACAGGTTTTCCATGTGGCTTTGTAGGCTGTCCTGGAACTAGCTCTTATAGACCAAGCTGGTCTCAAATTCAGAGAGATCCACCTGCCTCTGCATCCTGAGTGCTGTGATTAAAGGCATGCACCACTACACTCTGGCTATGGCTAATTTTTTAAAGGAAAAACATTTAATTGGTTGGCTTACATTTTCAGAGTTTTTATCAAGTATCATCAAGTTGCAACATGAGAGAATGCAGCCAGACGTGGTGGTATAGAAGGAGCTGGGCATTGCACATCTTGACCACTGCCAATGGGAAGTGGTCTGGGACATGGTTCATGGCTTGAGCATATATAAGGTTCCAGCCCCCCCCCCAAGTGACAAACTTGCTTCAGCAAGTCCATTCCTTCAGCAAGAAAACAACCTCATAAGAGTGCCATTCCCTTTGAGCTCATGGGGGGCAATTACATTCAGACTGCCACAGGGACTATGCATTAAGGTTCACAAGGAAGTATGGTATGTCCTTTTGTATGAGTAAACAATGAACCCATCATACTGAGGAAGACTAAGTTTTTTTTTTTGCTTTGTTTTTGAGAAAGGGTTTTTCTGTGTAGCTTTGCAGTCTGTCCTGTCACTTGCTCTTAAGACCAGGCTGGCCTCGAACTCACAGAGATCAACCTGCCTCTACCTCTCAGGTGCTGGGCACCAAGGCCCAGCTGAGAAAGACTAAATTTTAAGCTTTTTTTCACACCATAATTTACTAGACTATGAAATTTTTGCTGGGACACACCTAAGGCCCCATGATAAATTACATTAAGTATGCAGCTTTCATTTCAAATAACAAACACATTGTTGATTATTGTTGAATTGGACAGAGAGGCTAGTGAGGAACTTCTTTAACACCAGTTATATTTTTGTGGAATCGTTTTTTAACGACTTTGCTTCCAATGACTTGTCCATGTTAAACTTTTATTTTTCCTGCTTTTTCATGTGCCTAAAGATAAGCAATACTGTCATTAATTCCAAGGCATTCTACTATATTTTTGGTATTAATTGTCAAACATATTTATGAATCAGAACCCTGATTGTAATGAGCATAGTAAACAAATCTCTTTTAGACATGTAAAAATAGCTTAGTTAGTACCACTAGTATACCCAAACTGTCCCAGAAATGCAGAACCCAGTGACACACAAACACTTTACTAGCAGACACAGTCCTAGAACCCCATGACACCAGTGATCTTTACATTCCTTCATTGGAAAATATTATGTTTTTGAAAGACAAAACAAAACCTGCCTCAACATACCTTTGCAGTTTGCTAGTTTTGGCAAGTTACATTTAATCCAATGGAAAATATCTGTTTGTTTGAATATAATCTTTATCATTTTTTATGGTCACTGGGTTGCCCGCCCCCACCCCTTGTGGAAACAAAAGCAAATCTCCTTCCCTGATGTAACACATAACTTGGTTTTTATTTCGAGCTCAAAGTATCTCTAAAGTATATAGCTTGCTTTAATTTAGCAGTTTCTTTTTTGAAATATCTCCCAATGCTGTTATTTCATTTTCAGTAGCATTTGAAAAAATAATGTTAATGATCTATTATTTAATCTATCTCTGGTAGTCTTAATTTTCCCTTTTACTTTACTGAGCATATCTTTTAAGGCACCTCATAAAGTGTTAATAAAAGTAATCATTTTTTTCTCCTTTTGGTTTTTGAGGCAGGGTTTCTCTGTGGCTTTGAAGCCTCTCTTGGAAACAGTTCTTTTAGACCAGGATGGTCTCAAACACACAAAGACATGCCTACCACTGCTTCCTGAGTGCTGGTTTTATAGGTTTGCACCACCACCACCTGGCATAAATAATATTTATTAAGAAAATATCAGAAGTCGGATATGGGGTAAGAGCCTGAAAGATGAGCGAACCAGTTGATCAGCCATCAGTGACTCCTGCTTCCTCCATTTCTAAATCTAAAACAGAAGGATCCTCCCTCAGCCCATCCTTACCAATTCCAGTCTCCAATATCTCCACAGTTTTCCAAATCTCTATGTTATTTTTTGGTCAGTTGACTGGTAGCTCTGCTCTCTGATGACACCCAAGCTTTATTATAAAAATATGATAAAAAGACCACACAATGCCCAGGACTTCACTTGTTATCCATCTCATACGTTTTGCTAATTACATTCCTCATATGAAAGTGTCCATAACACATGTCTCATAGCATGGACATCTCAACATCCTGTGGTCTCAAATGCAACTCAGCTTCCTCTTCACTGCTTCATGCAATGAACTCTCACAGACTCTTCACTTGGGGTCTTATTGTCAAAAACATAGGTGTGTAATATAGTGAAGAACTGACCACAGAAGAAGAATCCATCATCTTTATATTTTGCATCTTTATTGTTTACATAGTCAGTAAAAAATAGGTGATGCTGCAATGATTTTGTGGACCCTACCAAGCTTGAATCAAATTTGCCAGATTTTTAATAATGTTGCTCCTGAGACACGGAATTACTTTGCCTATTCATTCAATATGGTAAGGGCATTGGTGGATAGAGTTGTGAACTTGGGCTACCTTCCTAGTCTTTTAATGAAGAGCACCTCAGTTCTGAGCAGTCCCGAGTCATATGTGAATAGTTGAGACTGGATTCCAGATCAAGCCATAATGAAAAGCAACTGTGATTAACTGCAGGAGTGGATCTTAGGACACTGCTGGGTGTAGTGGTGCACATAACTCCTGGAACAGAAAATCAAGAATCCAAAGCCAGGTTGGACTACATACACAGTGAGATCCTGTCCAATAAGATCCTGTCTAATTGATACTGCCATACTACTAAGGAAGTGAATTAGTTGGCAAGTTTGGAAGCCAAATTGACAGTGAGTACTAGAATGCCAAAATCACCACTTTGTAACTAGTGTAGTAAGAATAGGACTGGTAAGATGGCTTAGTGTGTAAAGGGACTTGTGCCAAGCCTAAGAAACTTAGTTCAATCCCCAGGACCACATGGTAGGAAAAAGCCAACTCTGACCTCCACACTCCTGATAGCACGTGACTCTCGCACACATAACACACACATAGAACAATTAAATGTATTAAGAACAAAATATGAAGAGAAATTTTATGAGAATCGAGGTGTTTGCATGTTTTAAAGTGTTTCTCCCCAAACTATTTTTGTTGCAAATAAAAATTAGCTGCAGAATAAAATTAATTATACAGTGGATAAATCTGCATGGTCAGTAAATTGGTTGGTCCTCTCTCTTTAAGTTACTAGTGAGTGGCATATGCTGGGAAGGCAGAGGCAGAAAGATTTCTTGAGTTTCAGGCCAGTCAGGACTATATCGTGAGACCCTGTCTCTAAATAAATAAATAAAGTAAAAAGAGAATCAGCATCTCCGGAAATGCATCAGGTAAAACAATTATTTTAATAGGTGCTTGAGAAACATTTGAGAAGATTTTTAACATTTATTCTTAGATTCAAAGAGGAAACCTAACAAGTGTGGGACTCAGTGAACATTTCCTTAATGTGACCAAAAGAAGAGAAGATGGAAATAACAACCTATGGTGAAATGATAGAACTTAGGTTCATATCACAGATGGGCATTTTCTTGTGCCTGGAGACCTCTGACATTTTCTGTCAATACATTTAAAATGAAGGTATGCATATTTCATTAAATTTAAGGTGAATATACCCCCAAAGTAGCATTACGTCGTATGGTAGAATTCCCTATTTAGGAAGTTAGGAGGGAAGTAAGGATTTTAGGGAAGCATTTAAAGTCCCTCCAGATATCTGACTAGTGGACTCATTGTGGAATTAGGAATGATGAAGAAGCCAAGGTTACCTATCCTTAAGTAGAAGCTGAGGACTTATCTCTGGAACCACAAGCAGGAAGCTAAGATATCCTGTAGACACTATTGTTAGACGTCATGACCAACTGGTAATCTTGTGATGGATTCTTAGAGTGAAGCTAGCAGGCCAGAAGCTCTTGGTTCCATATACTTTTGAGACAGTTCTTATTAATTTATACCTCCCACTAGACATAGACATGAGTTGTTTCCCTTCACACCTGTCCATGTCATTCAAGTTACCCAGAAGATTGTAAAACCAGTTTCCCTGGCCTCACACTGTGATAAACCACCATGAACATGGCAACTTAAAGAAGTTTATTTAAGTACATAGTTCTGTCGTGGCAGGGAAGCATGGCAACAGGAGGCTTTGTGGCAGGGACCGAAGAGGGCAGAGGGCTCTAGGACTCCAATCTTGAACCACAAGCACAAAACAAAGAGAGTGAACTAGAAATGGCACAAGACTTTAAATTCTCAAAGCCACCTTGAGAGATACTTCCTCCCACTGGGCTATGCTTAAGAGAGAAAAATCTCATATACAGACAGCCTTTGTTCACTCAAGGGGAGGGTTAATACTGTGAAAACACTTCAAGTGGATAGTAATTCCGTCTAAATTTTCGTGACTTAAAACAAGTTAGATTACAGTGTGATGTTTTGTGGAAACTGTACAGTATGATGCCAATATTACTTGAAAGGGTAAATAAGAATAGTTAAGTTTTTTAATGAATGAATAAAGAAAAAATGTGCCATTAGGACTAAAATGACATTGCAAAACTACAAATAAATGACTGTGTAGACAAAAGAGAGCAGTAAAATTGGACCCATCCTCTACTGACATAGAGGATTGGTTAGTAACAGCAGCAGGTTGTTGGCCTCCCCTAGTGGTCCTGAATGAATACCATACATGGAAGTGATTGGTGTGCATCTGTAAAAAGGCAAACAATTAAAAAGCTTTATGAAAATATATTTGATCTGAAAGGTAGTTTTCTATCTCAACAAAAATCTTAAATTCAACTAAAGGGTTTTAAACTCCTCAAGGTTGAAACATATACCTAAATCTATTTATCAGTCTGTCTATGTATCTATCTACACATGTTTGCACATATATAAAATGAATAAAATTGAAAGACAAATGAGCAACAGGAAAATACACAATAAATTATTTCTATCTAGCTGTAAATGCACAACTCATAAAAAGAAAGATGATTAAGGGCCTACAACCCCAGTGGGGGTAATGGTGAGATGTCAGGGCAGTGAGTTCACAGGAAATACCCAAGTGGCCACTAAACCAAGGCTATGCCCAGCCCCATGTTCAAACTAAAGCAATTCCCTTTGCAGCTGTGAACACTTTGCTTTTGTGTAAGCTCAGTGTCAGTGCTGGTGTGGATCAGCTTATCATAGCACTCACAGTGCTGGTGTAACACAAGCATTCTGGAAATTTGTTTGGCAAAGTGATTCAAAGGCCTTTGATCCAGCCATTTAACTTCCAGGAATGTCTCTTACAGATATGAGTAAAACTATCCAGTGACATTTGACATGACTGCAATAGTAGATAATTAGTGTCAACACTGGTCTACTGAGGGAGCCTGGTTAAACAGTTACAGCAGCACAGTCATACAGAAATGTGAGAGTTTGCAACAGAGGCTTTAATGATTGCCAAACAAGACACAGTACTGCAGACTATTAATTAGCAAGCATTTTTCTCTGTCACTGAAGGAATGTCAATATTTTCCACATCTTTATATTTCATATATTCTCTTAATTTTCTGAAATGAAAAGTCATCAATTTTGTTATCAGGGAAAAGGGTTTTTTTTCTTCTTATAAAGGTTTCGTTATATTTTTGTTCTTAAATATATCTCTGTATATCACTAAACAAAATGGATTTCTGCCACAGTGGGTAGAGCTGATACTGGAGTCTTAGCCCTGTGTGTCTGTAGAAATGCAACATGGTGTTTCCTCAGACAGTCACACTAGCGTTTTCTACTAAGCTTTTCCAAGGTGTCCTTCAGGGCTCAAAGCCACACTAGCTGCCTGCTTGCTAGCCTCTTCTTACTCCGTTGTGAGGCTTAGCCAGAGGGTCCATCTTCCTTTTTGAAGACTTGCTTTTGTTTATTTTGTGTTGATAGTAGGGCAATAGCGTTCAGAAGAAAAATTTGCAGAATTGGTTTTCTCCTTCTTCCAGCTTTAATAGTTGGGGATCCAGGTCTCTGCCTCCTTCTCCCTGAGAAGGCGAGATATTGTCTGATCTCCCAGCATTCTAAGTTGTAAGAATTTTTCAATTATTGTTTTTAGTACTTATTTCAGTGAACTCCTTTTTCACACAGTACTTTTTTTCTATTTAAAAGGTGTCTGTTTTTAAATAGATCTCATGTCTTACAGCTTCCAGCAGTAATTCTTCAAGCCAAGTTTCACTCCTCTGTGTTTATTGATCATCCCTTCTCTCTCTCTGAAGTTTTCTGAACAATTTAGCCTTGGCATAAATGCAGAAGACTTTAAGCACACAGGAAACTACAGGTTTTATTGTCCTCTATTTTTAGAGTGTTCATATACTTTCAACTCTGGTCAAGCAGGACATTAAATACCAAAATAAAAGTGTCATGATTTATTATTTTTAAGAGACTTTGTTCTTTCCTGAACACACTGGTTATCACAAGCATAACATAGTTAGCTAGATGTCTGTCAGAATGGCTATGTGAGTGGCCAAATTTGACTCTGCCCAGGTGCCTTTCAGCCTATGACTGACATGGTCTGTCCTGTCACAGGTGTCCACCTGTACTACGTTGGAGGAGAAGTGTATGCTGAATGCCTGAGTGACAGCAGCATCTTTGTGCAGAATCGGAACTGCAACTACCATCATGGGTTTCATCCCACCACTGTCTGCAAGATCCCCAGTGGGTGTAGCTTGAAAATTTTCAACAACCAAGAGTTTGCTCAGAAACTGGCACAGTCTGTGAACCATGGTTTTGAGACTGTGTATGAACTCACCAAAATGTGCACTATTCGAATGAGTTTCGTGAAGGTGAGCAGTACCCGCCCATCTCATTCAGGCCTGACCCCTGCCTCACCCCTGCTATTTACAATATGCATATCTGTGCCTTACTGGTATATATTCCTATCAGTGCCCACTGAGAGCACCATTGTCCAAGAGGTTGTCATGGGAACTTAGAATATAGTCCTCTCCTCCCACCATGCAGGTCCCAGAGATGGAACTCAGGTCTCCAGGCTTGGTGACAGGCACCTTTATCTCCCCCTGCCTCCCAGTCATCATGCAGTTTATTCCGGGTGAAGCTAAGGGTTTAATAGAGTCCAGGCTGGAGCATGTCTTATTCCAGAAGCAGGCAGCCTAGTCAGTCTGTGTGTCTCAGCAGTCCTTAGGGCTCATATCAGCCTGGGGAGGGACAGCCTAGTGAATCTTGTCAGTTTCAGTAAAGGTTTTACGATGTCTGCTTCCTGAGGTTTAAGGACTTTGCCTAGAGGGTGGAGTGTTTCACCTCCCCTTAAAACATTCAGCAATCCTGGAGCTCCCCTATAAGACAGAAGGTTTTATCTTTGAAGATATTGCTACACAACATGTTTAAAAGGTGAGAGAAGAACCGACTTCACAGATTTGTTCTCTGAAATCCACATGCACACTGTGGTGTACATAAACACACATTCATGCAACAACAACAAAAAGCTGGGTGCAGTGCTGTGTGTAGTCCCAGCATGGGAGACAGATAGGATCCCTTAGGCTTGCTGACCACCAGTCTAGCCTGATTGGCAAAAGCCCAGGTGCAGCAAGAGAACTCATCTCAGAAAACACAGTGCAGTGTGATTGAAGAAGACAGCCAGTGTAGACCCCTGTACTCTCCAGGCATGGACACACAGATAAAGGGGCAAGGCATTGTTCAGTTAAAGGTGTAGGACTCTTACAGTGGTCCTGGGTTCAGTCCCAGCATCCAGCTGAAGTGGATCACGATAGCCTGTAACTCTACCTCCAGATTCCAACATCTTCTGAAATTCACAGATACCACACATTCATAGGTAAATCCATACTCAACATGTACATATTTGCACAATTTTTAAGTAAAATATTAAAAAAATAAAGCCAGTTTGATAATACATGCCTTTTATTTGAGTGCTCAGAAATCAGACAGGTAAGCTCTGAGTTTGAGGCCAGTTTGGTCTACATAGGGAGTTTAGCCCAGCCAGGGCTACTCATTAAGGGTATGTCTTAAATATATAAGTAAGTAAAGTTTTAACATAACATTAATGTAGTGGGAAATAAATATTTAAAATATCTTGATTTGGTTTTTTTGTTTGTTTGTTTGTTTGAGACAGGGTTTCTCTGTTGCTTTGGAGGCTGTCCTGGAACTAGCTCTTGAAGACCACAATGGTCCCGAACTCACAGAGATCTCCCTGCCTCTGCTACATAAGTGCTGGGATCTAAGCCGTGCACCTCCACCTCCTGGCTAAAATATATTTAATCAAACAACTACTGAATGTTTTTAAATTTGTAATTACCCAAGACTAATAATATTTATTTAGTTATTTCAAAAAAGGTCTCATTCTGTACCCTGACTGGCCTGAAACTCACAGAGATCTGCCTGTTCCTGCTTCCCGAATGCTGGAATTAAAGGCATGTGCCACTACACCAGACTAAATAGGTGATCCTGGGGTCCTTGGGTAGACTTTTGTTGGCCAATGTCCATCCCCAAAAATTACCCATGCTTTTGTGGTATGTTTGTTTTCTTGTGGGACATAGCCATGAGTCCAAACATAATTATGTGAACTGATCATATGATCTTTTTACTTGGTAGAGTGACTCAATGAGATAGAGAGTTAAATGACACCAGTGTGCTTTCTTTTTCCTAGGGTTGGGGAGCCAAATACCACAGGCAGGATGTTACAAGCACCCCATGCTGGATTGAGATACATCTGCATGGCCCTCTCCAGTGGCTGGATAAAGTTCTTACCCTGATGGGTTCACCCCACAATCCTATTTCCTCAGTGTCTTAAAGGGCCTCTGGCTTCTGTCTCTTGCAAATGTTGAACCTTGTATGTACTTGAAGGATGGATATGTCAGACGGGTGAAGACCTGACAAGGGAGCCTTGATAATACTTGACCTCTGTGACCTACTGTTGGATTGAGAAATTAACAAACATTGGTAACATGCTGTTGATATCAAGAATCTGTCTAGTTTACATTGTGACATTCTGTTGTGTGATCAACTAAAATGTTGACTTTTAGCAGGACTTTTCTGTATAGTTTTAAAGGAGATGGCCAGGGCAGGGACAAATTATCTATTAGAAGAACAATCCTGTGCAGTCCTTTTGTTGGGTGTGTTTGGCAGAGTGTTACCTTAATAGTCTTTGAAGTGTGCACTTCATCAAGTTCCGAGCCCACACTGAATCATCTTTTGATGGGTTTTCATAATGTTTTAAAACTATTTGTTTATTTTGTTTGTTTTTAAAGGCGAATCTTTATGACATACACAGTATTCTTTCTAAAACTGTATGCTGACTGTAGTGCTGTCTGAATGACCTCAGGTTTTGCTCCTTGCTAAATATGTGTATGCAGAATATTTGGAGGTTAGGAATAGTCTAAATGGCTAGTGGATCTAGAAGGTATTTGTCAGTGGGCTGGGGGAAAGGAAATGACAACCGCAAACGTAGACTATGTCTTAACGTTCAATTTTTCAGTTTTTAGAGTTTATCTGACTTTTTTCCTTTCTTTTCTTTCATCTCATCTGCTCTACACTGCAGTAAAGCAGCTGGTTAATTCCTGTAACTGTGGGAAAAAAAATGAATAATTCCTTTTATTTGCAAATCAATTGTCTTTGTGTTTCAGTGTCCAGTATATGAAAGGCTTGAATTCAATGAACAGTTTTTATGGAGTTTACAATACAGACATAGGTTTTAATTTCCAAATGAATTGTTTGCCAAACCTAGTAATTGTGTTCATTATTCACAGGTTTAAAGAAGTTCCCTATTGGAATCCATTACAAACATTTTTATTTTGTTTTGGTTTGGTTTTTCACGGTTTTGTTTTGTTTTATTTTGTTAATTTTTTTTCTATCCTCCTCTGCTCTTATACATTGAGTACCTTTATTCCAACACTAGTGTGTTTTCTCTACTGGAAAATTTTAAATAAACCTGTCATTATTGCTTCCTTTGATTTAAAATGTGTCATTTTCATTCTTTGCTTATTACAATTTGGGATGTGGTGATTACAATTACCGAGATCATTCAGTGTGACTGTGTCCAGGATCAGTAAGATAGTTTTTTGTTGTTGTTGTTTTTAGTTACTAAAACTGGACTGGGAAGAGGCTCAGCAGATAAAGGGTGACTGTGATTATCAGTGTGGGATTACAATTAAGATGTGGTCTTTTTTTTTCTTTCAGGCATCTCGGCAAATACAAAAAGCTCAGTTGGTAAAGTGGGGACACGGAACCTGGCTTGCTAAAAGAGCAGATTGATCTAAAGTCAGGAGAAAGGAAACATAAGGCTGGAGAAGACCAAGGGAAAGCAATGAGGGAGGGCGTGTATCATGGTGCAACTGTATAGGTTACAGGGTAGCTAATGGAGCTGGTCCCTCTCCCTGATATGAGTTTCAAACATCAAACAGGTCCTCCGGCTTGGCAGCAAACCCGTTACCCACTGAGCCTCTCAGCAGCCCATAAGTGTGTGAGCTTTTTATTCAAGGGGCTTCAACAGTGTAGTTACTCATTGATGCCCTTACTCAAGTGGAAGCATAGTTTGCCAATCTGAAGGGTACCCATAGGGGAATGTAGCCAGTGCAGACCAAAAACTGAACGCACAGGAGAAAGTTACTTTGTGCAGTTTTACTGAGATGGGATGATCCCCCCTTTCCCACCAAGGGAATTTAAAAAAAATTTTTTTGAAAAAGAAACAATTTGAGGTCATTATGTTTTCTAGCCACACAAATACCACTGTATCACCTCACATTCTCTCCTGGACTTGGTGCACAACCCCAAAATTTAAGGGTCTACTGTCCCCACTAATTGAAATCCACTTTAAAAGAAAAGAATGTCTTGCTTCCCTCCCACTGAAACTACAAAATGTATCCCCATAAACAGTGACCCAAATTTCTGCTGGTTATTGTTGCCTTCAAGAAACATCAATGGCAAGCAGAGGAAGCTTGGGCCTGGAGACCTTCACTGTTACAGTTCCCTGTCCATCTTTGCTACTTGCTAGACCACTTGGCTTCTGTGGACCTCTCTGTGCTCATTTATTGAGTGGAGATGGCAGCATCACACATTTGAGCTGGGATCATTCAGCTAAAGGTATAAATACCCTTGAAATGTGTCACAAATTGTGGAGCCACCTTTCTGAACCCTCTGAAGTCTGTGTTTTCCATTGGCAGAGATCGTTCAGTGTGACTGTGTCCAGAATCAGTAAGATAGCTTTTTGTTGTTGTTGTTTTCAATTACTAAAACTGGATTGGGAAGGGGCCCAACAGGTAAAGGATGAGTGTGATTATCAGAGTTTACACCCTACAGCCTACGTAAGTGTGGGTGGGTATGGCAGCCTGCCGGCAATTCCAGCCTGAAAAGGTAGACAGGATTCCCCTGAGCATTTTGACTGTAGGGACTAGCCATATCCATGAGCTCTAGATTTGATTGAGTGACCTTGCCTCAAAGAATAAGGTAAAAGAACCATCAAAACTGATTCCTGTTATCAACCTTGGGCCTCCACACGCATGTGCACACACACATAAACACACACACACACTCACACACACACCCTTGAAAATGACAAGTTTTTTTTAATAATAATAAAGTTAATAATAATAAAAAAGTTACCATTAAGAATGATTTATAACTGGAGATGGAAAATAAAGAATTTAGGTCACGTTTTCTCCTTTCTTGGTGAAAACTGCCTTTGCTGTTCTTGAGTTCCTTTGTTGGGCAGTTATCGAGCAGGGTATTACACTGTGACTGCCTTGAAGATGTACTAAATAAAACACAAAGATCATACCATCCATGGAGACCTACTAGATGGAGACCCTGGGGTATGCAGTGTGGTGTGTAAAAAGGCCTTTTGTATTTAAGATCAGGTATATGGAATTCTATTAAAATCTTAATGAAAATACATTCTCATCTGCCATAGGAGATCAATGAACAAGTCTTTCAAGAATGTTTTGTTAAAGGAATTGGAAAAATCAAAGCAACTATTTGTCTAGAGAAGGAGAAAACACATGAAGGTCTAAAAAATGACAAAGATGACGTGGACTGTTTTTTGAGACTCAAAGCCAGGATGATTAGAAGTGTAGAGCCCTGGCCTTATCAGCTCTAGCATTTGACAGAACTGAAGCTCCAGCCCTGGACTCGTCAGCAGTTTCCAGCCCTGGACTCGTCAGCAGTTTCCCTATGTTTCTATCACATGTTCCCTCATCTGTGAAATGGAGGCCGTAAAGCTAACCTGACTGGGTCATCGAGAGATTAACTGAACAAAGCGCTTAGAGCTTCTCTGTAAATGATTAGCTCTGATTAAGATCCTGTCTTCAGGACTAAAGGAAGGACACAGGCAGGGGACAAATGCCCCGGTCTCTGCTGTAGGCACCAAGCCAGGGTCTTCCTCACATTGTTTCTCTTCCTCTCAACAACACAGGAGATAATTTCTACTCTTCTGTAACTCTGTTTATCCTTTGCTTGAATAAATGATTAAGATGGCCAGTGTTTAAAGAGAAACATTCTTTTCTTAGCTCGAAGTGTGGAGGTTGTGATTTGTGACTTGACAGGACACACCCGACTCCATGAGGGACAGAGGGCAGAATGTTATTACAGGAGCATGGGGCTGAATCGAACTAACTGCCCACCTCATGGCTGAGCTGCAAGGGGATTGGAGATTCTTGCTGTCTGGAAATTTGCTCTGCTAAACAAATTAGTCTGTCGCTGTTGATTCAGCCTCACTAGAATTCCCAGCACACTAGTGAGATGTGGCTGGAAGGTAACAGTGACTACCTCAAGTTCACTCCGGAGCCTTGTGAGTGGCCTGCTTACTATCCGTATTTCCATAGGCAGTCTGCTTTTTCACAGACCCACTCTTAGGCTGTTCAGTGCCACTCACAGCATTCTAGAACTTATTTAGACAACACCTCTAACTGCTTCACATTCCTCCCATAAGCGCGTTCCAAAACTCTGAAAACAACACGGTCAGTGTATCATCCAAACAGCTGAGCTTCTTCATTGAAACAGCCGAGCATAAACAAATGCTTAAAATAATATTCTACAACAAAGGTCATTTTTGGGCTATATCTTGATTTGGAAGATGACCTGGACTATTTAAGATCCTGCATCAAATACAGCCTGATGGCAAGATGGTTCAGTAAGGGTGCTTGCCCCCAAGCCTGATGACTTGATTTTAATTCCTAAAGACCCACAAAATGGAAAGAAGGACTGACTCCTGTAAGTCATCCCTGGCCTTCACATGTGTAATGTCGCATAAACGTGTGCTCACATGCACATGTTCCCACACACAGACACATACAATAAAATTAAGGACACAACTGTAACTTATTGGTGATTGGATTTCTCCATGCAGTTCTAGATTCATTTTTCAATTTGTTCCTTTGTTTGCTGGCCACCATTACACTAGCTACTTCCTTTTCTTAAACCTGTCTGTCTGTCTACCACCTCTCGACCATCGGTCTTCTATCTAATCCTTGTGTGTCTTTCTTCTATCATCGGTCTGTCTGACTGTCGTCTCTCTACCTATCGTCTGGTTTTCTGCCTGCCATCTCAGTCTTTCACTGTCTTCTATTGGTTCCTCTCTTTCTCTGTGGATGTTAACTGATGTATTTTTCTTCCACCCCCATAGAGCACCTTTGGTTTTCCAGCCTCCTGATGCTTTCGAGCCTTCTAAATCTAGTCTCTAGAAACCTCTTATATCATTTTCTAAAGTGAACAGACAGCAAAACAAACATGAAGGTAAGCTTTTAAACAATGCTTTATGAAATTTTTCTCTCTTCTTGACTCACTGCTGGAGAATTCTGGAAACAATCTCCCCCTCAGGGTTCCAAAGGCATCGACACAACTGTTTCCTTGTCATCCAGCATTGCTGGAGAGGCACTGATTATAGTCTTGTGACAAGTCTCTTCTATGTGACCTGTTTTTATTTCTTATTGTTTTCTCTTGGAGACATGATCTCCCAAGGCAACCATGGCTGACCTGGAACTCTCTATGTAGATCAGGCTGGCCTACATCTCCCTGCCTCTGCTTCCCAAGTGATGGGATTACAGGTGTGTGACACCAAACTCACCATATGATATACTTTTAAAGATTCATTTACCTGTGGGGGACAGAGGGTTTGGAGGTGTGAGTATAGGTGCCAGAAGGGGCCAGAGACATCACATACTCCTGGAGCTGGAGAATAACAGCTGTGAGCCATCTGATCTGAGTTCTGGGACCTGAACTCCAGTTCTTGAAAAAACAGTATGCGTGCTCTTAAGCAATGAGCCATCCTTCCAGCTCCAGCTGGCATAGTTTTACACATAGAAAGCTTCCTGGCTTCTTTTGATATATTTCACACACTGAAATTATGATGTGGTGGTTCTGGAAATCTCCAGCTCACCAGTACTCTACTCTTCAGCTCCTTACTGGCAAAAAAGAGACCTGCACAAGAGTGACTAAGCTGCAAACCTTAATATGGACAGAGCAGCCTGATGTGTCCCATGCTGCCTCAGGGTCTTCCAAGGGAACAAAATAAAACAGTTGGTATCAGAATAGGACATGCAATAACAGAAGCAGAGACAAGAGAAAGAAGCAAGATAGAAAGGAGCTAGGCTGTTGACTTTGAAACTGGAGGGTGGGGCAACAAGCCAAGAGATGCAAGAGACCCCCAGAAGCTGAAATAAAGCAAAAGCCTGGGTAGTGGCTGAGAGGAGAATAAGGCTCTCTGCTTTGCTTCTCATGCCTCTGGGGAGACAACAGTCTTTGCCAGTCATCTGTGCACACATTTTGCCCTCACCTCTAATGTTGTAGGTGCTGTGTGGACACATTTGTCATCCTGCTTATATATTCCAGAAAATGATGGAATCTTTATAGTTTTTAAATGATTGTTATTGCTGGGGGAAGTTGTTATTTTAAATTATGATATTAATGGGATACTCACTTTCTATACAAATTATTTACGTCCCTTGGTCTACTGTCTTATGGGAAAGCTGCCATGAACTTCAATTCTCCAGACACCAGGTGATGATGTGTGTGTCAGGAAATCCACAAAGCCTAACATGGTTGAGCCTTGAAGGACAGGGCATGCTGCCCCAAGCAAAGTGTGAAGCCCTTATCATCAGATACAGAATTAATTGTTAGTTCTGTTTAGGGCTGGGTGTGGCTCAGTGAGCAGAACATGATCTCAGCAACTATAAAGATGCTGCTTAAAACTCGGAACCAAAGAGAGAAAGAGACAAACACACAGAGGGAATGTGAAGTCTCTATTCAGCAATTTGGAAGCACCCCAGGTACAAGGCTGTACCCTACAGACACCACAGGATGATACCCACATTTCCAAAACGATGGAAAAAGGACATTTAATGAAGCATGAATTTTTTCAATTGTTCATAACAGTGACTATCATTCATTCAATGCTCAGTTAAATATTTGCTCGGCACAGTTAAATGACTACTGCCTGGTGCTAAAGTTGCAGTGGTGAGTGAGAGTGAGTCAGATTTCAGGGTAACCCTCCTGCAATCACACAAACCTCTGGAAAATAGCATCGCTGGTCAGTGCTGTGTAGGAGCCTGGGGTTGCTGGCCCGGACTCAAGGGGAGAAGAATGTACCTGTGTGACTGGACTTAAGAAGAGCCTTATTGTGTATTTTATGTGTGTGCACATACCATTTTGCACAGACAGGCCTGATAGGAGTACTCAGATTCTGGGGGGAGGGGCAATGCGTTTTATTTTGTTTGTTTTTTTTTCTGTGAAATAAAGAACCTGGATGAATGAATGATCTGTTAGGTACTTTCCATATTTAAAGCTACCTATTGAAATATATGTGTTCATTAAAAGTCAAATTTGCATTACATGTATATGTCCATGTACACACACACACATGCACTTTCTGTTCTGAAATAGTTTCATCGAAAAAAAATTGACCATTATTTAATCATATGTCTGAGCATTTCCTTATATACACATGGGAAGAGACAGAACAGTTAAGCATGTACATATAATATAAAAATAATTTCTTTTTTCCTTAAAATGACTTGACATGAGCAAACACATATTTAATTCTTTCTGGGAGTCATGTTGACTGAAGAAAGGCATTTTGATTAGCTTTTATGCATGATGTATTCCCAGAGGGCTCTGGCTTCTGGGTTTATTTTAAACCTGAAACTCTGTGACATGTTAGGCTAACAGTGTTAACCCTTGCTTTGGAACCATCGTCTATGCCAGCAGATGGCTGAGTCTGTTTGTGCATGCTGCGCTCTGGCTGCCCTTGGCCACCACTAAATCTGAGTATTGGGTGAAAGCCTGGAGATTTGGATGAACGACAAGATACCTGGTCCACTTTCTGAGAGAATGGCTCTCACCTTTATTGTGGAGCAATCTAATATACAAGCTTACAAAAACCCCAGGTGAAAGGGTTCACAACAGGATTTTGATCCAAGTGGGGTGAGGTCAGGAAAACAGGAGGTACCCGTGGTTATGCTGGAAAACGACTCAGAGACCTGTGGTGTTTGGGTCCCAACATCTCCCCCTTCTTTATATATAACAAAACAGATATCAAGTAAGAACTAGAAGATTTCAACCATTCAATCTTAGTGTGTTACTATAACTATCTACCTTTAACTACATCAAAGACAATAGAAGGGTAATATATAAACTCTAGAACTCACAGAAACATCTTGCTTCCTAGAAAGTCACCTAAAGTTTCTTGGTAATGTTGTGGCATCCATTTTTAGCCTACAGACCACAATGTGTCTGACAGACTTCTCAGCAAAGCAGGAAAATTTAAATTGTCCAAGTGCATTGGCAATTTGTCTGTCACCTTTATTCTGTGTCCTGTAGAATGTCTGGCAGATTCTTCCATGAAGCAGGGACCTTTCATGACTGTCCATCTGGTTTAAGCAGTCAATTTCCTGTGGGTCCAGCATGTCCAGTTTATAAAGCAACAGTCAAACTGTTCAGGCAAGAGCAGCTTCTTGCCCAAATAGCAAGTCTTGCCATGTCAAAGGCAAACTTTATTTCTTCGATGCTCATCTTCTGCTCAAATGTAATTGGTGTGCCAGGAGCAGTTGTGTCTCACTGTCAAGAAAAACCCTAAACCATTTAAATGCCAGATATTCTGTAGGTCTTAGAATGGTTTGAAGAATATCTATATATCTAGAAAACGTAACTAATATAAACAAATGAAGAACCATTCCAATACAAAGTATCAACAAATAAGGATCCATTCCAATGCAAAGTATCATTTCTATATAATATTCCTCCTTTTTCCTTTGACTACCATTTCTAACTGAACAAATTTTAAGGAAAACAAATATTTGGATCACCTTGGCCACTGCTTCAAGGGGTCCGGCCCCATGAAACTATACCAGTCTGGAAGAAATCCACAGGTCTTCACCCTCCATGGACAAAAAAGCAGAAATTTCCCTCCCAGGTAACCTGTACTTTAACAACTGTTGCTCCTTCCCCAGCAATTGCACAATTTAAAGACAACACAATTGCATTCTTTTGTTAACAGTCACACATTTATGATCACACGACATACACACATGTGTGGCCACACCATACATACAGAACATACATATGTCTTTTGAACAAACCTCACAAAGGGGAAGAGGTGTCTGGGGATGGTTATCCTTACCATAGCTTGGCATCTTTGGAGGACCTTCAGGACTGTTGTATCTTTGTCGATTCCTGTATGGCCTGGTTCTTTTCTTCATCTGTTTGGACATATTCTCCATTCTCATCAGATGTGATCGATGATGTGGATGGCTTGTGTTGAGGGCTTGGGGATGGTTGCTGGAAGTCTTGGTCTATGTAATTCACATTACCAGTACTCTTTTTTGGAGCTGGGTTGTTAGTGCCACTGGGTACAGCCTTTAAAATTACTAGTGTTTTGTTCTCCTCATTCTCCTACAGGAGTTTTTTGGCAAGAGAGTCCTATTCTTTGTGTTCATTCTCAGGCCTCCCCATCTAAATCAGTGGTATCCTATCCCCAAGCTAGAATTGCACAACTATGTAAGAGCAAAAGATTGCTTTGCAGACTTTTGGTAAGGAGCCAGATCTGGTTGTTACATCAACAAATAGAGTGGCTACAAAATAATAGTAATAATTGGGCCAATTTTCTCTCTGCTACCCAGAATTATTTTGAAAATCATTACCCATCCAATAATCTCGTTTCCTTTTTTAAGATCCATCCTTTGATTTTCCCAAAGATTGTAGTCTCTCAGCCTATTTCCAAGGGACGGATGGTTTTCACAGAGTGTTCTTCAAAAGGGGCAACTGTAGTTGTATCTAATCCCATCATTAAAATAGCCATATTTGCTGCAGCTTCTGCCCAAATGGCAGAACTTTTAGCCTTGGCCATGGCTCTACAACTCTTCCTCAGGGAAGCACTAAACATCTATGCTAATAGTCAATAGGTAGCTCAAATTGTCCAACCCTTGGAGATGCCTGTCTATGTTGCCACTGTCTCCAGAGGACAAGAGAGTTTGTTACAGATACAGGGTTTTCTATGGCAATGGATTGAACCTGTATTTGTGGGACATCTTAGGGCCGATAAACATTTTCCAGGACCTCTCAGTGAAAGAAATCACATAGCCAACAGGTACGCTCATATCATTGCAGTTTCACAAGAGCTCACTAGAGCACAATCCTTACATAAGCGCTTTCCTCTTAGAACAGGGTCCTTAAGATTTCATAATGGGATAACCAAGGAACAAGTTGTTTAAAAAGTTAAAAATTGCCCTCTTTGTGTGGAATTTCTTCCAGTGCCTCACTTGGCAGTTAATCCCTGAGGACTGTTGGCCAATCACCTGTGGCAGATGGATGTAACGTATATGCCATCCTTTGGAAAATTGCAACATGTTTATGTTTCTGTAGATACTTTTTCCAGACTAATATTTGCCTCTGCCCATTCTGGTTAAAAGGTAAAAGATGTTAAAAGCCACTGTCGGCAGCCTTTTGCTTACATGGGTGTCACAAAACAAATTAAGACTGATAATGACCCTGCTTTGTCAGCAGATGTTTCAATCACTTTTGCCAAGATTTTGAAATTACCCCCAAAACTGGTATTCCTTACAACCCCAAGGACAGGCTGTTGTGGAACATGCCCACCACACTTTAAAAGCCTATTTAGTTAAAGTAAAGAAAGGGGACCTTGAGGGTCACCTTGGCTCCCCTAACTCTATCACTTATTTTATCTTAAATTTTTAAATTTGTGGATGATTCTGTTAACTCCTTAGAAGACCATCATTGCCGGTCCACTGCACAGAAAAGACATTTGGTTAATTGCAGAGACCTTATCTCAGGCCTTTGGAAAGGGCCAGATCCAGTTTTGTGTTCTGGGTTCTGTTTATGTTTTCACACAGGATGTCGAGGCCCCAATTTGGGTTCCTGAAGGGTTGTGTGCACCTGGTTCCTGCTGAAATGCTTCAGCCATCTAATGACTCATTGGGTGTTTGGATCCAGCCCCCAAGGGGTCTCTAAGGGTTGTTTTCCAGCATAACCACAGGAACCTCCTGTTTTTCTGATCTTTCCCAATAGGATCCTGATGTGAACCCTTTGACCTGGTATTTTTGTAAGTTTGTATACAAGGCTGTTCCATAATAAAAGTGAGGGACTGTCTCTCAGAAAGTGAACCAGGCAACTTTTGGTTCATCCAAATCTCCAGGCTTTAGCCCAATACTCGGACTTAGTGGTGGCCAAGAGGAGCCACAAATTGAGGTCCCACAGAGAGCAAGCAAGAAAGGGAATCCTGAGAGATCACTGTCAGAAGGCTGGTAAGAAAGTAAGGAGTTGTGAGGGTGGATTGCAAAAGGTGCTAGAAAATAGGCACCTCAACTCCTAAGAGAGTTGGACTGGAGAAAATTGGATAATGGATGCCTCAACTCCAAATTGAGTTGGATTGTAAAGGCACTGGAAAGGCTGTATGTTAACTCCTAAGAGAGTTGGATTGGAAGAGAGATCACAGTCAATCACACAGATAATGTTTAAAGACACAAGGTACTGCTAAGATTTCATTTAACTTGGGATTAAGTAATAATGCTAAGAAAATTTTTAAAGAAACACAAGAAACCCTCCACTGAGGAATCACTCCCTTGTAAGCTGCACACCAGCAGCCAGCAGACCCTGCAGCCAGAGACCTTCTCCACTCAAGCCCGCTGTGGGCTCCAATCAGCCGACAATGATGTGCTGTGCACAGGCTGGCTGGAGAAATCACCTCCTGAAAAGAAGTTGGGGCACTATGCTTGGAAGAAACGCTGGTTTATCCTGCAGAGTGGTCAAATGAGAGGTGCCCCAGGTGTTCTAGAATACTATAAGAATAAACACTCCAAGAAACCCCTGCAGATCATCAACCTAAACTTCTGTACGCAGTTGGGTATACGCGTGACCTTTAACAAAAAAGAGCTTGAAAAGAGTTTTATGTTTGATATCAAGACCAATGAGCGCACTTTCTACCTGGTGGCCGAGACAGAGGCTGACAGGAATAGGTGGGTCCAGATCATCTGCCAGATCTGTGGCTTCAGTCAGACTAAAGAGAGCACTGATACACTGAGAAAACTTCCTTCAGTCAGTCATAGGCTCAGCTCTTCACGAGCTGAATTCAGCAGCTCCAGTCAGCCCCTGCTCCAAGCAAGAAGGTCCTCAGCCTGTTCACAGTCTAGCCAGCCACGTCTAACAAGCCACATCCAGCCTGCCTCGTCTACCAGTGCACCGCAGGAGCATCAACACTTGCACCAACGCATAAGTCGAAAGAGAGAAAATGCAAGGAATGCCAGCTTCTCTCAGAGCACCCGGCAGGAGAGTGATACAGCTGCACAAAAACTTGCCCAGGGCAATAGACACTGTATCAACAGAGTCAGCAGTCAGGTCCATGACTTCTCTAGCCTTCCAAAGCCAAGCCAATACAGTGGTTTTGTCCGCCCTCGTAGCCTGGCTTCACACAGTCACACCAAGGGCAGTTTCACAGTGTCTGCGGCAGATAGTAAGGATGTGTACACCTTCAAGGCACCCAGAAACAGCCCACGTAGGGAATTTGGAGACCTCCCCATGGACTCAGCCACAGCTCCCCCACCACTACACCCCAGGACACCACGGGGGAGCAGCCTTCAACAAAGACCACCAGACAGTTACTACAAGTACCCAACAGGAGGTGGAGGAACCACCTCCTGGCATGATAAATCTCCAAAAAACACTATGATGGTTCAATCAGACAATGCCAGCTTCTCTCAAAGCAATGTACAAGAGAGTGATACAGCTGCACAAAAACTTGCCCAGGGCAATAGACACAGTGTCCACAGAGTCAGCAGTCAGGACCATGACTTCTATAGACTTCCCAAGCCAAGCCAATACAGTGGTTTTGACATCCCTTGTAGCCTGGCTTCACCCAGTCACACCAAGGCCGGCTTCTCAGTGTCTGCTTCAGATAGTGAGGATATGTACACCTTCAAGGAACCCAGAAACACCCCGTGTAGTGAATTTGGAGACCTCCCAGTGGACTCAGCCATAGCTCCCCCACCACTGCCCCCCAAGAGACCTCGGGGGAGCAGCCCCCAACAAAGACCTCCAGACAGTGACTACAAGTACCCAACACGAGATGGAGAAACCGCCTGCTGCCGTGATAAATCTCCAAAAAAGACTGTCGTGGGTCTACCAAACAATGCCAGCTCTGATGACAACTATGTGTCTATAAACCCAGGTTCTGACATCCCCATGAGCACAATGCCCCTTCACATTGCCAGCCGAGGAAGCGAGATCCAGCCACCCCCTGTCTATCGCCACCCCAAGCCTGGCCGAAAAGCAAAGCCAGAACCCCTTGACCTGAGAAACAACACTGTTATCAATGAGCTCCCTTTCAAGTCACCTGTCACCAAGTCTTGGTCCATGGTCAACAACACTTTCAATCGCAGCTCCTCCCAGTACTGCCGTTCTATCTCCATTACTGATTCTGGAGATTATGAGGAGATCTATGTCCCTATGCAGAACCCAATGTCTTCATCTCCTGTACCCAGTGGCACTGACAACCCAGCTCCAAAAAAGAGTACTGGTAATGTGAATTACATAGACCCAGACTTCCAGCAACCTTCCCCAAGCACTCAACACAAGCCATCCACATCATTAATCATATCAGATGAGAAAGGAGAATATGTCCAAACAGATGAAGAAAAGAACCAGGCCCTACAAAAGTCCATACAGGAATCGACAAAGATGCAGCAGTCCTGAAGGTCCTCCAAAGATGCCAAGCTATGGTAAAGATGTCCATCCCGTGACACCTCCTCTTCTTTGTGAGTTTTGTTCAAAAGACATATGTATGTTCTGTATGTATGGTGTGGCCACACATGTGTGTATGAAGTGTGATCATAATGTGTGACTGTTAACAAAAGAATGCTATTGTGTTGTCTTTAAATTGTGTTATTGCTGGGGAAGGAGCAACAGTTGTTAAAGTACAGGTTACTTGTGAGGGAAATTTCTGCTTTTTTTTCCATGGAGGCTGAAGAGCTGTGGATTTCTTCCAGACTGGTATGGTTTCATGGGGCAGGACCCCTTGAAGCAGTGGCCCAGGTGATCCGAATATTTGTTTTCCTTAAAATTTGTTCAGTTAGAAATGGTAGTGGAAGGAAAAAGGAGGAATATTATATAGAAATGATACTTTGTATTGGAATGGATCCTCATTTGTTGATACTTTGTATTGGAATGGATCTTCATTTGTTTATATTAGTTAGGTTTTCTAGATATATAGATATTCTTCAAACCATTCTAAGACCTACGGAATATCTGGCATTTAAATGGTTTAGGGTTTTTCTTGACAGTGAGACACAACTCCTCCTGGCACACCGATTACATCTGAGCAGAAGATGAGCATTGAAGAAATAAAGTTTGCCTTTGACATGGCAAGACTTGCTATTTGAGCAAGAAGCTGCTCTTGCCTGAATTGTTTGACTGTTGCTTTATAAACTGGACATGCAGGACCCACAGGAAATTGACTGCTTAAACAAGATGGACAGTCATGAAAGGTTCCTGCTTCATGGAAGAGACTGCCAGACATTCTACAGGACTCAGACAAAAGGTGACAGACCAACGGCCAATGCAGGTGGAGAGTTTAGAATTTCCTGCTTTGCTGAGAAGTCTGTCAGACACATTGTGACCTGTAGGCTAAAAATGGATGCCACAACATTACCAAGAAACTTTGGGTGACTGTCTAGGAAGCAAGATGTCTCTGTCAGTTCTTGAGTTTATATATTATCCTTCTATAGTCTTTGATGTAGTTGAAGATAGATAGTTATAGTAACACACTAAGATAGAATGGTTAAAATCTTAAAGTTCTTACTTGACAACTGTTTTGTTATATATAAGGGGGAGATGTTGGGACCCAGACACCACAGGGTCTCTGAGTTGTTTTCCAGCATAACCATGGGTACCCCCTCTTTATCTGACCTCACCCTAACATCAATATCCTGTTGTGAACCCTTTCACCTGGGGTTTATGTAAGCTTGTATATAAGACTGCTCCACAATAAAGTTGAGAGCCATACTCTCAGAAAGTGGACCAGGCATCTTGTCATTCATCCAAATCTCCAGGCTTTCACCCGATACTCAGACTTAGTGGTGGCCAAGGGCAGCCACAGAGCAGCATGCACAAACAGACTCAGCTATCTGCTGGCATAGACGATGGTTCCACAGCAAGGGTTATCACTGTCATCCTAACATGTCACAGATTTTCAGGTTTAAAATAAACCCAGGAGCCAGAGTCCTCTGGGAATACATCATGCCCAAAAACTAATCAAAATGCCTTTCCTTGGTCAACATGACTCCCAGAAAGAATTAAATATGTGTTTGCTCATGTCAAGTCATTTTAAGTGAAAAGAGAAAATATTTTTATATTATATGTACATGCTTAACTGTCCTCTCTTTTCCCATGTGTATAAGGAAATGCTCAGACATATGATTAAATAATGGTAAATGTTTTTGAGAAAACTATTTCAGAACAGAAAATGCATGTATGTATGTGTATATGGACATATACATGTAATGCAAATTTGACTTTTAATGAACACATATATTTCAAGAGGTAGCATTAAATATGGAAAACAGCTAACAGATCATTCATTCACGCAGGTTATTTCACAGAAAAAAAAAACAGAATAAAACAATGCCCCTCCCCCAGAAGCTGAGTACTCCTATCAGGATTGTCTGTGCAATAATGGTATGTGCTCACACAGAAAATACCCAATAATGCTCTTCTTCAGTCTAGTCACACAGGTACAATCTTCTCCCCCCCAAGTCCGGGCCAGCACCCCCTCTCCCCAGGCTCCTGCACAGCTCTGACCAGCGATGCTATTTTCCAGAGGTTTGTGTGATTGCAGGAGGGGGGCCCTGAAATCTGACTCACTCTCACTCACCACTGTGCCTTTAGCACCAGGCAGTAGTCATTTAACTGTGCATAGCAGATATTTAACTGAGCATTGAATGAATGATAATCACTGTTGTAAACCATTGAAAAAATTCATGCTTCTTTAATTTCATTTTCCAATCATTTTGGAAATGTGGATAACATCCTGTGTTGTCTGTAGGGTACACCCTTGTCCCAGGGGAGCTTCCAAATTGCTAAATAGAGACTTCACATTCCCTCTGTGTGGGTGTCTCTTTCTCTATTTTGTTTCAAGTTTGAAGTAGGTTCCTTAGAATTGATGAGATCATGTTCTGCTCACTGAGCTACACCCAGCCCTAAATGGAACTAACAATAATTCTCTATCTGATGATAGGGCTTCACACTTTGCCTCTGGCAGCGTGCCCTGTCCTTCAAGGCACAGCCATGTTGGGTTTGTGGATTTCCTGACACACACACATCATCACCTGGTGTCTGGAGCATTGAAGTTCATGGGAGCTTTCCCACAAGACAGTAGGCCAAGGGACGTAAATAATCTGTATAGAAAGTGAGGATCCCATTAATATCATAATTTACAATAACAACTTCCCCCAGCAATAACAATCATTTAAAAACAATAAAGAATTCATCAGTTTCTGGAATATATAAGCAGGATGACAAATGCTGTCCACACAGCAGCTGGTAGGGAGCAGCACCTACAACCTTAGAGGTGAGGGCTACAGCTGTGGGCAGAGGACTGGCAAAGACTGGTGTCACCCCAGAGGCATGGGAAGCGAAGTAGAGAACCTTCCTCTCATCTCAGCCAATACCCAGGCTTTTGCTTTATTTCAGATTCTGGGGGTCTCTTGCATCCCTTGGCTTGTTTCTTCACCCTCCAGTTTCCAAGTCAACAGCCTAGCTCCTTTCTATCTTGCTTCTTTCTCTCGTCTCTGCTTCTGTTACTACATGTAGTATTCTGACACTGTTTTCTTCTCTTCCCTTTGAAGACCCAGAGGCTGCATGGGACACATCTGGATGCACTCTATATCTTAAGATCTGAGGCTTAGTCACTCATGCAGGTCTCTTTTTGCCAGTAAGGAGCCGACGATTAGAGTACAGGTAAGCTGGAGTTTCCCAGAAGCACCACATCATAATTTCAGTGTAAGAAACATAACAAAAAGAGCCAGCAAGCTTTCCATGTGTAAAACTATGCCAGCTGGGGCTGGAAGGATGGCTCAGTGCTTAAGAGCATGCATACTGCTCTTTCAACAGCTCGAATTCAGGTCACAGAACTCATATCAGGTGGCTCACAACTGTCATTCTCCACCAACAGGAGTATCTGATGCCTCTGGCCTCTTCTGGCGTCTATACTCACATCCCCAAACCCTCTGCCCCCCACAGATAAATGAATCTTTAAAAGTAGGTCATATGCTGAGTTTGGTGTCACAACACCTCTAATCCCAGCATTTGGGAGGCAGAGGGAGGCAGATCTAGTACAGCCTGGTCTACATAGAGAGTTCCTGGTCAGCCATGGTGCTGGGAAGCAGCTGGCTGCAAACAGCCCTTCTCACGCAGCCAAGTTCCCATCACTACAGCCCAATCTGCTTCTGCCACCACCACACTTTCCCTCAAAGCATGAGCCAACACAACGCAATCCTTCCCACTGTAAGCGCTTCCTGTCAGGTTCTTGTTCTCGACGATAGGAAAGTAGCAAATATAGACTATTGGCACTGAGAAGCTCAGCTGTTTCTATGATACACTGACCGTGTTGTTCTCAGACTTTTGGAACTGGCTTATGGGAGGAATGCAGAGCAGTTAGAGGTGTTGTCTAAATAAGTTCTAGAATGCTGTGAGTGGCACCGAACAGCCTAAGAGTGGGTCTGTGAAAAAGCAGACTGCCTATGGAAATACGGATAGTAAGCAGGCCACTCACAAGGCTCCGGAGTGAGCTTGAGGAAGTCACTGTTACCTTCCAGCCACATCTCACTAGTGTGCTGGGAATTCTAGTGAGGCTGAATCAACAGCCACAGACTAATTTGTTTAGCAGAGTAAATTTCCAGACAGCATGGAAAGCAGGCCATGGCATGGTTATTCTTCTCAGCCTTTAGTGTGTTGTACATATGGATTCTAAGCAGAAAGTAGAGCACTGAAATGGCACCAAAAGATAAAAAATGTAGTTGGTGAGGCCAGGAGCAGGAGTAGCTTAAATACAGAGTAGTTGATGGGAACAAAGCACCTGCCACTGGAGTAACCAGCTCACAGAAGTGCTGTGGGGATCTATTTTCTCTGGGTTTCATGCACTAAAGACACACAGTTCTCCAAGAATCATCCTAGACTTCATCACCAGATTGAGAATGCTTAGCCATCCAGCCTTGTAGATTGAAGAGATAGCAAGTTTTCCATCTCTCGAGAGCAAATGATTGGCCATTTAGGGAGAGGCAGAGAGAGAGAGAGAGAGAGAGAGAGAGAGAGAGAGAGAGAGAGAGAAAGAGAGAGAGAGAGAGAGACGGGGGAGCCTGTTCTGATAGTGAAGGACAAAGTTTGTGGCTTCTGTAAGTGTTAAACTATGTCTACATAAAGTTTAGAACAAGCTGAGTATATCTATTTCTGCATGGATACATTAATTGAATCCCTGAAGATGATATGTTAGTGCCCTTTCTATAAAACACTGACTGAGCAGGGCACAGGCGTTCTCAGTGACTAGCAGGCAGAGTGGAGGGTCATCCCACAAGTGAGAGGCAACATTCAGCATCCTTTACCCTGCCTGCTAAATGCTAGGAGCACAACCAACCCACCAGCCCACCCCACCCATCCATACCCCACACATCCCATCCATACCCCACACCATCCATCCGACCACACCCACTCCACCCATTCCTCCCTACCCCACCCCAAACAAATCCTATCTTATCACATCCCTCCCAGCCCACCCGTCCCATCCAATCATTATCCTACTAGGAAATGCTCCCCTAAGATTTCACGTTCTCACTAGGAATGAGAAGCTCTGGGGGAAGGCTCTATGCACTCTAGGAAGGAGTTTAGAATATTGTTCTAAGTGCCCTGGAAAGCCATAGGAACCTTTTATTCTGGTAAGTAAAATAAATGATGAGCTTCCCTTTCCTTTATTTGTGTGTCTGTGTTTGTGTGTGTGTGTGTGTGTGTGTGTGTGTGTGTCTATGTGTGTCTGTGTGTTTGTGTGTATATGTGTGTGTAAATGCGTATGTGCACACACACACCTAGCACTGTCATGTGACTAGAGGACATGAACTCCCATCCACACTCTGGCACTGTAAGCACTTTAAACACTGATCCTTCCCCAAGCCCTGATTAGCATTTTCACATTGCCCAGAGTTCATGTGAAGAGTTCCTTTGTTTGTTTGTTTTGAGACAGGGTCTTACTGTGTAATCCTGGCTGTCTAGGAACTCTCTGTGTAGACCAGCTGGCCTCGAACTCATAGAGATATGCCTGCCTCTGCCTCCTGAGTGCTGGATTAAAGGTGTGTGCCACATACTGGCTTCATGTGAAGATTTAAGTGTAGCTTAGGGAAGCATGCAAGGAAGCAGCCCAGATTCCAGGGAAGGTTCAGGCCAGATTTCAACTTGCCTGCTGACATCCTTTGCACCTGAGAAATGTCCATTGTCCCTGAGGAAAGTAGGTATATGTAATAAGACCTGCAAATCAACTATTTACTGAAAAAGAAATTCATTTTATAGTCATTCTTTAGTGTATTTTTACTGTTTATTAAGGACAAGCAAATTTGCATGCTAATAAGAAATGTGCTCATTTATTTTTACGTAAAGAATCAAATCTAGCAGACTATTTCATATTGTTGGATGTGTAACATCTTCAAAGGTTCTCAAAGTTGATTGATATTTTGCTTTTATAAAGGCCGTGTCTGAAAACCACTTTTTATAAATACATAAAACAAGATGGAGGAATATGTTTACAGCATTTTGGAATTTGTACATCCAGGCATAATTTCAAGCAAAAATTTATTGATTAGTTTTTACTATGGGGCTTAGCATCTCAAACAGCAATTTTAAAATTAAACACTCTTGTACAATACATCCCAAAGACATATTCTTTCAACACTTACACTGGAATGCCAGGGGAAATATTAATGTTTGTTTTCTGTAATTAAGCCATTATGTTTCTCTACAGTCATCTTGAATCCGGGAGTGCATGTTCTGGGAAGTGTTTGTTGGTAGCAGCACGGTGCCATGTACTATGCAAAGTGTGCATGTTTTATGGTCTGAACCAAGACTGCAGTGAAGTCACATGATGCAATAGGGGTGAGCATTGCCAAAAATGCCTTGTATTCATTTTGACTTTGAATTAACTTTTGATCATTGTACATTTGCAAACTCTTTACTGATGCCAATTTTTGTAACCCCCACATTCAGTTGTGAGACCACCTATATGTTTGAGAGCTGCAATTTAAGAAGCCATGGAAGGGGCAGGAGATGACAGCACCTCAGCCATGGTGGGAGAAGGAGATCTGAATGGGAACAGATGCACTGAGGATGGGTTAAGGGTGCAGGCAGAGGGACCTTCGATGGCTGTGATGTAGGATGAGTTTCTTTAGCAACTGGATAAAGGACACCAATTAACAGTGACCAAGAAAGGGAAGGTCACAGTATGGGTGAGAATGCTATGGAACACAAGGGTTCAGTTGTACCCATGATAAGTTTGAGATGACATAGGTCAGGAGAGAAATGTCAAGGTGGATCTCAAAGTTCCTGAAAGGTACTTGGCTGGGACTCGTCCAGGGATCAGCAGTACACAGGACGCATTGTGAGCCCTGGGGTTGACTGAAGGTTTCAGGTCACATTGGGAGAATGGGAGGATGGAGGAGTGAAGTGTAGTAAGGACAGAGCCTTGGGGACCCTATAATATTAAACAAAGCATTTCTCTTTTAATTATTCCATTAAGAGGAGCACTGACATTGTACACATTAATTTTAATGGGAATAACTAATGATTGATGACACTAGTTTTGGCTTATGGGTAAAAATTTTGGAAATACTTATACTCATTTATCAAAACATGAGGATGTATTCCTTTATGTATTTCAACTGTTTGCCAATGCAGAGTATGGATGTCATAATATGCTATTAAATTAGTGATTAATGTTTGCATTAAAGGCAGATTATAAAAGGGAGGTCTTGGGCTCATAAAAAGTAATAGTTGAGGTTCAGTAATCAATATATATTGGTCACCTACAGCACAGGACTGAGGGTTCTCAGTTTAAAAGTCACTTTCATATTTTCTAAAGAATTCAATGGATGCCATTTTTAAGTCAAAGAAAATTCAGAAACTTAAATTTAAGTATAACATCCACACTGTAAACACAACCTTAATATCTTAAATTGAACATGGTTACAGTAAATTTTCAAACACACACACACAGACACACACACACACACACACACACACACACACACACAGAGTGAGAGAGAGAGAGATCTATTACAATACCATCATAACCAAACAAAGTAATATACCTACCATTTAATAGCTATTCCTCAGGTAGTAGTATGGACAACAACATTTATTTATTCCCACTCTTCACTTCCTTTTCATATAGAAAATACATCTGCAATAGATCTGGAGAGCTTTCCAGAAAGTATTCAGGAAGAAGTGCAGGAGCCGGGATCTGGTGCAGGTTTCAGTACCCAGAGCCTTGTCTCCTCCCCTTACACATTTTCCTGGTCTCCTGAGAGATGGAAGCTGGAGTCTGTAATAAACATAGAACCCTTCCTGAACTTTGAAGCTAGATTAATGCCACAATTCATTGAACTTTAAAGCGCTTTACTGTCATACATGGATTAGCTTTAAAGAAATGTCTGAGTGATGTCACAGTTAGTGCTTACACTAAGCAGAATTACACAGCCTGTTAATGTTAAATCCACTTACATTGTCTCCCTCATTCTAGAAAGCAGGACCTATGCTGACTTAAGTTTCTATCTCTGTTTAGGCAGAGCCAAGTCTGGGATGGAATAACAGCATTGGGAGGGACAACTTAATGGATCTTACTAGATACAAGTAGGTTATTTATACATGATGACTGGTGACAGTAGAATGTGCTGTGTATTTGGGCAGTCACCATGGCAGAGTGGCTGCCAGATCACCTAGTTACAGACCATACACTTCCAGAAGTAGGATGGAAGACTTCCGTGTCCTGATCAGAGGAGGTCAGATTACACAACCAAAGTAAATCCTTGCCTACAAAGGGAGAGAGAGAACTTGGGACACAGATCTACAGGGGAAGTGAATGGCTTAAGGAAGGGTGAAGGTGACACACACAGGCTGCAAACTCAAAGTCAGTGAGGTGAGAGGATGCTCTCTGTAGGTGTGGCTGGTTGACTCTGAAGCTGATAGTGGGAATTGTGAGTAAAGTGTCTAGAACAGAGTCTATTCAAGACAACAGCCTAGGGGCAATCTTGAAATTCTCCCTAGCATTCATGAGGCCAGTGTTTTATCCCCCAAACCATGTAAGCAGGGAATGGTGGCACAATCTGTAATCCCAGATTTGGAAGGTTGAGGCAGGAGGATTAGAATCTCAGGGGGGAGTCTGAGGACTCTTCCCTAGGAGAGAACATCATAGACCTGACTTTGGGAGTTTCTTGCAGGCAGTCAGGGCTGTTCTGCTTAAGGTGGTAATGGCTGGTATGCTCCGAGCACAGCATTTCGAAACTGTCACTCACCGGTCTATTGTGTTATAGGATCAGTTTGAAGAATTGTGCTATCAGAAGAGGATGAAGTCTTTAAGAGGTGGGAATTAGTTGGAGGTCTTTGGCCATGGGGGCATGCTTTCAAAGGGGATAGTGGGAGACACTAATCCCACATCTCCTTGCAGCTCAGCCACGAGGTGGGCAGTTAGTTCGCTTAGACCTCATGCTTCCATAATAAAATGCTTCCCTCTGTTCCTCACGGACTCAGGTCTGCCCTGTGAAGTCACAAATTACAACTTCCACACTGCGAGCTATGAAAAGAGTGTTTCTCTTTACACACTGGCCATCTTAATCATTTATTCCGGCAAAGAATAACCAGAGTTATGGTAGAGTAGAAAGTATCTCCTGTGTTGTTGAGAGGGAGAGAAACAATGTGAGGAAGCCCCTGGCTTGGTGCCTACAGCAGAGACCCGGGCATTCGTACCCTGCCAGTATCCTTCCTTTAGTCCTGAAGACAGGACCTTAATCAGAGCTAATCATTTACAGAGGAGCTCTAAGTGCTTTGTTCAGTTAATCTCTCGATGACCCAGTCAGGTTAGCTTTACGGTCTCCATTTTACAGATGAGGGAACATGTCCTAGAAACATGGGGAAACTGCTGATGAGGCCAGGGCTGGAGATTCACTTCTGTCAAATGCTAGAGGTGGTAGGGCAAGGGCTCTACACTTCTAATCATCCTAGCTTTGAGTCTCAAATAACTTTGTCATTTTCTTGAGCTTCATTTGTTTTCTCCTTCTCTAGACAAATAGTTGCTTTGATTTTTCTAATTCCTTAAACAAAACATTCCGGAACGACTTGTTAGTTGACCTCCTTTGCAGGTGAGAATGTTTTTTCATTAATATTTTAATAGAATTCCATATAACTGATTTTAAGTACAAAATGCCTTTTTATACACTGCCCTGCATACCCCAGGGTCTCCATCTAGTAGGTCTCCATGGATGGGATGATCTTTGTGTTTTATTTAGTACATCTTCAAGGCAGTCACAGTGTAATACCCAACTCACTAACTGCCCAACAAAGGAACTCAAGAACAGCAAAGGCAGCTTTCCACCAAGAAAGGAGAAAACTTGACCTGAGTTCTTGATTTTTAAAGAATCTCCAGTTACACATCATTCTTAATGGTAACGTTATTTATTCCCATTTGTTGTTTTCAGTGGTGTGTGTGTGCTTGTGTGTGTGTGTGTGTGTGTGTGTGTGTGTGTGTGTGTGTGTGTGTGCACATGCATGCAGAAGCCCAAGGTTGATGTCACGAATCAGTTTTGATGGTTCTTTTACCTTATTCTTTGAGGCAAGGTCTCTCAATCAAATCTAGAGATCATGGATAGGGCTAGTACCCACAGTCAAAATTCTTAGGGGAATCCTGTCTACTTTCTCAGGCTGGAATTGCAGGCAGTCTGCCATACCCACCCACACTTACATGGGTTGTAGGGTGTAAACTCTGATAATCACACTCATCCTTGACCTGCTGGGTCTCTTCCCAGTCCAGTTTTAGTGATTAAAAATAATAACAACAGCAACAATAACAACAAAAATTATCTTACTGATCTTGGACACAGGCACCTTGAACAATGTCAGCCAATGGAAAACACAGACTACAGAAGGTTCAAGAAAGGTATCTCCTGAATTTGTGACACATTTCTAGGGTATTCATAACTTTAGCTGAATGATCCCAGCTCAAATGTGTGATGATAACATCTCCACTCAGTCAATGAGCATGGAGAGGTCCACAGAAGCCAAGTGGTCTAGCAAGTAGCAAGGATGGACAGGGAACTGTAACTGTGAAGGTCTCCAGGCCCAAGCTTCCTCTGCTTGCCCTTGATGTTTCTTGGAGGCAACAATAACAAGCAGAAATTTGGGTCACTGATTATGGGGATAAATTTTGTAATTTCAGTGGGTGGGGAGCAAGACATTCTTTTTGTATAAAGTGGATTTCAACGAGTGGGGGCAGTAGACCCTTAAATTTTGGGGTTGTGCACCAAGTCCAGGAGAGAATGTGAGGTGAAACAGTGGTATTTTTGTGGCTAGAAAATATAATGACCTCAAATTGTTTCTTTTTCAAATAAATTTTCTTTAGATATTCCCTTGGTGGGAATGGGGAGATCATCCCATCCCAGTAAAATTGCACAAAAGTAACTTTCTCCTGTGCATTCAGTTTTTGGTCTGCCCTGGCTACTTTCCCTTATGGGAAACTAGCCTTCAGATTGGGAACCCTTCAGATTGGGAAACTATGCTTCCTCTTGATTAAGGTTATCCATCACTAACTACACTGTGGAAGCCCCTTGAATAAAATGTTCACACACTTGTTGGCTGCTGAGAGGCTCAGTGGGTAACAGGTTTGCTGCCAAGCTGGAGGACCTGTTTGATGTTTGAAACTCACATCAGGGAGAGGGAGCAGCTCTATCAGCTACCCTGTGACCTATACAGTTGCACCATTGTACATTCCCTCCCTCATTGCTTTCCCTTAGTTTTCCCAGCCGTATGTTTCCTTTCTCCTGAATTTAGATCACTCTGCTCTTTGAGCAAGTCAGGTTCTGAGTCCCCACTTAACCAATTGACCTTTTTGTATCTGGCGAGATCACTCAAAAGACCACATCTTACTGATCCCAATTTTTAACAAGCAAAGAAAGATAATGACACATTTTTAATCAAAGGAAGCAATAATGACAGGTTTATTTAAAATTTTCCAGTAGAGAAAACTCACTAGTGTTGGAATAAAGGTAGTCAATATATAAGAGCAGAGGAGAATAGAAAAAATTAACAAAAGAAAACTAAACCAAACCGTAAAATAAATAAATAAATAAATAAATAAATAAATAAAATAAAAATGTTTGAAATGGATTCCAACAGGGATCTTCTTTAAACCTGTGAATAATGAACACAGTTACTAGGTTTGGCAAACAATTCATTTGGAAATTAAAGCATATGTCTGTATTGTAAACTCAATAAAAACAGCTCATTGAATTCAAGCCTTTCATATACTGGGCACTGAAACACAAAGCCAGATGATTTGCAAATAAAAGGAATTATTCATTTGTACTCACAGTTACAGGAATTAACCAGCTGCTTTACTGCAGTGTAGGGCAGATGAGATAAATGACAAGAAAGGAAAAAATCAGAGAAAACTCTAAAAAACTGAAACACAGCAAATTAAGACACCAGCTTTCTCATTTAAGACAACAAACTCAACGTTAAGACATAGTCTACATTTGCGGTTGTCATTTCCTTTCCCCCACCCCACCGACAAATACCTTCTAGATCCACTAGCCATTTAGACTATTCCTAACCTCCAAATATTCTGTATACACATATTTAGCAAGGAGCAAAACCCCTACATCATTCAGAAAGCACTACAGTCAGCATACAGTTTTAGAAAGAATACTGTGTATGTCATAAAGATTCGCCTTTAAAAACAAACAAACTAAACAAATAGTTTTAAAACATTATGAAAACCCATCAAAACATGATTCAGTGTGGGCTCAGAACCTGATGAAGTGCACACTTCAAAGACTATTAGCGTAACACTCTGCCAAACACTCCCAACAAAAGGACTGCTCAGGATTGTTCTTCTTCTAATAGATAATTTGTCCCTGGCCTGGCCATCTCCTTTAAAACTATACACAAAAGTCCTGCTAAAAGTCAACATTTTAGCTGAACATAAAACACATGTAAACTAGACAGATTCTTGATATCAGCATCATGTTACCAATGTTTGTTAATTACTCAGTCCAAAGTTGGTCACAGAGGTCAAGTATTATCAAAGCTTCCTTGTCAGGTCTTCACCCGTCTGACATATCCATCCTTCAACTACATGCAAGGTTCAAAAGTTTGAAAGAGACAGAAGCCAGAGGCCCTTTAAGACACTGAGGAAATAGGATTGTGGGGCGAACCCATCTGGGTAAGAACTTTATCCAGCCACTGGAGAGGGCCATGCAGATGTATCTCAATCCAGCAGGGGGTGCTAGTAACATCCTGCCTGTGGTACTTGGCTCCCCAACCCTAGGAAAAAGAAAGCACACTGGTGTTATTTAACTCTCTATCTCACTGAGTCACTCTACCAAGTAAAAAGATCATATGATCAGTTCACACACTTATGTTTGAACTCATGGCTATGTCCCACAAGAAAACAAACATACTGTAAAAGCATGGGTAATTTTTGGGGATGGATGTTGTCCACCAAAAGTCCAAGCAAGGACCCCAGGATCACCTATTTTATCTTGTGTAGTGGCACATGCCTTTAATCCCAGCATTCGGGAAGCAGAGGCAGGCAGATCTCTGTGAGTTCCAGGCCAGTCAGGGTACAGAATGAGACCTTTTTTCAAATAAATAAATAAATAAATAAATATTATTAGACTTGGGTAATTACAAATTTAAAATACATTCAGTAGTTGTTTGAATAAAGATATTTTAGCCAGGAGGTTGTACTACTTTGATCCCAGCACTCAGGAGGCAGAGGCAGGGGGATCTCTGTCAGTTCGAGACCATTGTGGTCTTCAAGAGCTAGTTCCAGGACAGCCTCCAAAGCCAGAGAGAAACCCTCTCTCTCGAAAAAAAGATATTTTAAATATTTATTTCCCATTACATTAATGTTATGCTAACTCTTTACTTACTTATACTTCTAAGACATATTCTTAATGGGTAGCCCTGGCTGGCCTAAACTCCCCATGTAGACCAAACTGCCCTCAAACTCAGAGCTTACCTGTCTGACTTCTGAGCACTGGGATAAAAGGCATGTATTATCAAACTGGGTTTATTTTTTAATATTTTATTTAAAAATTTTGCAAATATGTACGTGTTTGAGTATGGATTTACGTATGAATGTGTGGTATCTGTGGATTTCAGAAGATGTTGGATCCTGGAGGTAGAGTTACAGGCTATCGTGATCCACTTCAGCTGGATGCTGGGACTGAACCCAGGACCACTGTAAGAGTCCTACACCTTTAACTGAACAATCCCTTGCCCCTTTATCTGTGTGTCCATGCCTGGAGAGTACAGGGGTCTACACTGGCTGTCTTCTTCAGTCACACTCCACTGTATTTTCTGAGATGAGTTCTCTTGCTGCACCTGGGCTTTTGTCAATCAGGCTAGACTGGCGGCCAGCAAGCCTGAGGGATCCTATCTGTCTCCCATGCTGGGACTGCACACAGCACTGCACCCAGCTTTTTGTTGTTGTTGCATGAATGTGTGTTTATGTACACCCGCCCCTGAGCCCCGCGCGTAAGCCCCGCCCCTGCCCTCGGCTCGGCCCCGCCTCCGGCCTCTCGACCCCGCCCCTCTCTCTGCTCGGCCCCGCCTCCGGCCTCTCGGCCCCGCCCCTGCTCTCTGCTCGGCCCCGCCTCCGGCCTCTCGGCCCCGCCCCTGCTCTCTGCTCGGCCCCGCCTCCGGCCTCTCGGCCCCGCCCCTGCTCTCTGCTCGGCCCCGCCTCCGGCCTCTCGGCCCCGCCCCTGCTCTCTGCTCGGCCCCGCCTCCGGCCTCTCGGCCCCGCCCCTGCTCTCTGCTCGGCCCCGCCTCCGGCCTCTCGGCCCCGCCCCTGCTCTCTGCTCGGCCCCGCCTCCGGCCTCTCGGCCCCGCCCCTGCTCTCTGCTCGGCCCCGCCTCCGGCCTCTCGGCCCCGCCCCTGCTCTCTGCTCGGCCCCGCCTCCGGCCTCTCGGCCCCGCCCCTGCTCTCTGCTCGGCCCCGCCTCCGGCCTCTCGGCCCCGCCTCCGCTCCCGGGCGCTCGCTCAGCTGCTGGGCATCCGCGCTTCTCGGCCATGGAGACCCCTGGGAGTCTGGACAAGAAAGTCAAGCTGAGCGACACCGCGCAGAACGGGGGGAGTGGAGGCCGCGGGCGGGAGCGCGAGGAGCGGGGGCGGCTGTGGGAAGCGCGGGCTGCCCGTGCATCCTGCGGGAGCCGGGGGCGGGGGGACCCAGATTCTTACCCCTATATCTGACTTCTGATTTTTCTTAATAAATATCATTTATGCCAGGTGGTGGTGGTGAAAACCTGTAAAAGCAGCGATCAGGAAGCAGTGGTAGGCGGGTCTTTGTGTGTTTGAGACCATCCTGGTCTCAAAGGTCTAAAAGAACTGTTTTCAAGAGAGGTTCCAAAGCCACAGAGAAACGCTGGCTCAAAAACCAAAAGGACAAAAAATGATTACTTATATTAACACTTCATAAGGTGCCTTAAAAGATATGCTCAGTAAAGTAAAAGGGAAAATTAAGACTCTAGTCTCTGGAGCACTTGGCCATAAAGCCTGTTTCAACTTTTCAAAATAATTTTTGAGATTATAAATGCGTCATATTCACACAGTCTTTTCTGCCTCCAAGCCCTATCAAAACTACATTGTTTTCTAATTCCTGGCCTGTTTTTCTTGAACTCGATTTCACAGTACCACCTGTTACTGTGTGAAGGTTACCTGTGTTTGGTTACAGGATTTCCCAGCGCTGAGGTTTGCTGCAATGGACATTGAGTGTGTAATGGAAAATGAACACAAAAGACCCTGTGCTTTGCATGAGAAACAGGATGTACTATACAGGAGAGGAAGAATGACTACTAAAATACAAACTTTCTAGACTAGGGCTCTGTCTCCTGTGCTGTAATGGCAGAGGTGGAAGGACTGTGATATCTGAGTCAATTGATATGGGTGTTCTGGGGAGGCCTGCTGTCAGGATAACTAGTGGCAGGTGTTTTGTGGTTTCTTACCATTGTTATCTTCTTGCTGAACTGAATTGTAGGAAAAAACACAAGGTATACCATGGTGAATATATGGTTTTCAGAGCAAGTCTTTTGAGCCATCATTTCATTTATTTATTTAGTTAGTTATTGACTACTTGTTTTTCAAGAAAAGTTTTACCTCTGAAACATTCATGGCTCTACTGGGACTCACCTTGTAGACAAGTCTGGTATGAACTCACAGAGATCTTATTGCCTCTGCCTCCCAAGGGCTGTTATTAAAGGTGTGTGCCACCAACACCCAGGGAGCTTTCAACTCGGTTGGGACTTAAATGGAACATTAGAGAGAGTGTAGATCCATTGGTATATGTAGTGACCTGGACAATGGCCTTTGTCCTCTGTGCTTCTAGTGATGGATTTACTGGGTAATGGGAGAATCTGTAGTCATGCCATGGGGGGATATAATTCTTGCAGTATCACAGTCCAATGTTCACATGTGAGCATTGCTTTTGGTTGCAGTGGGAAAACAAATTAGAAAACTATAGATTTGGTTTCTAGAAGTTCTGAATAATGCATTCCGTTTTCATGTTTGTATTACAAATGTTGCAATTACTTTAGGAACTTCTAGAAAAATGGTTATGTGGATTGTCTTTCATGAATACTTTATTAGAATGCTTGCAACTTAGTATTGCAAATAACCACAATGATGTGATTCAGTGAAGATAAGTTCCAGGGGAGAAAAGGAGTTTCTGATGTGCAGAGATAGCTCAAGTGTACCAGGTGCTGTACAGGTACATATGGCAGATTCCCAGTTATGTGCCATAGGCCATGGGATCAGATTTAAAATCACTTTTCTTTCTTTTTTTTTTTTTTTGCACTTTTTTGGTTCGGGGAGCATTTCTTTCCTTTTTCAATTTATATTAGAAATAACCTTGTTTTGCATGTCAATCTCAGTTTCCTCACCCCTCCTCCTCCCCTGCCCCTCACTGACCTTTTTCTATCCCCTTTCTGCTCCCCAGTGAAGTGGAAACCTTTCATGTGTGGTCTTTAATGTCTGCCATATCATTTGGAGCAAGGCATAGGCCTAATCCTCTAAGCTGAGACAGTGTTGCTTTATGTGGAGTGGGCTCCCAAAGTCCCTTCATACACTATGGATAAACTCTAATCTACTACCAGAGGCCCCATAGATTACCAAGGCCTCCTAACTGTCACCCATGTTCAGGGGGCCTGGATCAGTCCTATGCTGTTTCCCCAAGGTATCAGTCTGTGGTCCATGAGCTCCCACTTGTTCAGGTTAGTTATTTCTGTGAGTTTCTCCAGCCTGGTCTTGACTCATTTCCTCATCACTTCTCCCTATCTGAAACTAGATTCCAGGATTTTGGCTCAATGTTTACTGTAGGTGGCTGCTTCTGTTTCCATCAGCTACTGGATGAATGCTCTAGGATGGCATATCAGGTAGTCAACTATCTCATCAGAGAAGGCCATTTAAAGTAAACTCTTGAATACTGCTTAGATTGTCAGTTGGTGTCATCTTTGTAGATCACTGGACATTTCCCTAGTGCTGGATTTCTCATTAAACCTATAATGGCTGTGTCTATTATGGTATCTCTTTTCTTGCTCTGCTATATTCTACCACTGACTCCTTCTTTCTGCTTCCTCAATTCCTCTTCTACCCTCCTCTTCTCCCCTTCTCATTCTCCTCACTCCCTCTGTCCTCCCCCATGCTCACAATGACCTCAGGAGACCTTGTCCCTTTCCCCTTCTCTGGGGGGAATGTGAATATCTCTCTTAGGTTACTCCCTGTTTCCTAGCTTCTCTGGCAGTGTGTATTGTAAGATGGTAATCCTTTCTTCCATGTCTAAAACCGATGCATAAGTGAGTACATACCATGTTTTCTTTTTGACTAGGTTACCTCACCCAGTATATTTTCTTCTACTTCTCCATTTCCCTGTTAATTTTAAGATGCCATTTTTCTGCTCCATTATGTAAATGTACCATATTTTGTCTATCTATTATTCAGTGTTAGGTCATCTAGGTTGCTTCCACTTTGTGGCTATAACAAATAATGCTAGTTTGAACATAGTTGAACAGATGTCCTTGTTGTATGAATATGCATCTTTTGGCTATATGCCTACAAGAGGAAATGCTGGATCTTGTGGTCCTCTGATTCCCATTTTTCTGAGGAACCGCTGTACTTATTTCCAAAGTAGCTGCAGGACTTTCCATTCACACCAGAACTGGAGGAGCATTCCTTCTTTCTCCACATTGTCTTCATCATAAACTGTCATTGTTGTTTTTAATTTTAGCTATTCTGACAGTGGCAGTTAACTACCTCAGTGGTGTTTTGATTTGCATTTCCCTGATGGCTAAGGATGTTGAATAGTTTCTCAAGTGTCTTTCAGTCATTTTGGATTACTCTATTGAAAAGTTTCTATTTCTGTATCCCATGTTTTAATTGGATTTTTTGGTGTTTTGGTATGAGCTTCTTGTTTTCTTTGTATATGTTGGAAATCAGCCCACTGTGAAATGTGGGGGTTGATGAATATCTTTTTCCATCTTGTGGGTTGCTGTTTGTTTTGCTGACTACAACATTTGACTTACAGAAGCTTCTCAGTTTCAGGAGGTCCCTTTTATTAATTGTGGATTATTTATTAATTAATTGTGTATTTTTGTGTCTGTGCTACGTGTGTTGTGTTCAGGAAGTGTTCTATTTTAGAAATTCTT
>NW_023276808.1:4204678-4205711 GCF_003668045.3 Cricetulus griseus
GCATGTGCCACCAACACCCAGTGAGCTTTTAATTTTTTTGGTACCTGAATGGAACATGAGCCAGGTTTTAGTTCTGATGACACATTTTTTTTCCTGGGCAGTGGCCTTTGTCCTCTGTGCCTCTCAGTATGGATTTTTTTTTTTTGGGAGACTTTGCAGACCTGGCATGGGAGGATATATTTCTTGCAGTATTTTTTTCAAGTGTTTACATTTGGGCACTGATTTTTTGCAGTAGGAAGATAGATTTTTTTATTGAATGTCTGGTTTCTAGAAGTTCTGAAGATTGCAATACATTTTTTTTTTTGTATTATAAATATTGCAAATAGTTTTGGAACTTGTAGATAACTGGTTTTTTTTCCAATACATGATTAAAATGCTTGTAACTTGGTGGTGCAAATAACCATTTTTTTGTGATTCAGTGAAGTTTAGTTCTGGGGAAAAAAGGAATTTCTGATGTTTTTTTATTACTCAAGTATGTATGGTGCTCTGCAGGTAGATTGGGCAGATTCTTTTTTTTGTGGCATAATCCATAAAATCAGATTAAAAATCATTTTTCTTTTTCTTTTTTTTCTTTTTTTTTGGTTCAGGAAGCATTTCTTTCTTTTGTAATGTAAATTTTTTTAAACTTGTTTTACATGTCAATCACAGTTCCCTCTCCCCCATCCTACTTTTTTTTTAAATGACCCACTATTTAATCCACTTTCTGCTCCTCAGGGAAGGTTTTTTTTCCATAAGTGATTTTCAAAGTCTTTCATATAACTTGGACCATGGCCCTTTTTTTCCCCTGTGTCTCCAGGCTGAGAAACTGTTTATGTTCCCAAAGTCCATTTTTTTATAAGAATAAATAGTAATTCACTACCACAAGCTCCATAGTTTGCCCTTTTTTTCTAACTGATACCCATGTTCAGTGGGCCTGGATCAGTCCTATGCTGGTTTTTTTCCTATCTGTCTGGGGTCCATGTGCTCCCCTTTGTTCAGGTCAACTCTTTTTTTGAGTTTCTCCAGCCTGATATTGACCCATTTGCTCATCACC
>NW_023276808.1:4206862-4209459 GCF_003668045.3 Cricetulus griseus
TGTGTGTGTGTGTGTGTGTGTGTGTGTGTGTGTGTGTGTGTGTGTGTGTGTGTGTGTGTGTGTGTGTGTGTGTGTGTGTGTGTGTGTGTGTGTGTGTGTGTGTGTGTGTGTGTGTGTGTGTGTGTGTGTGTGTGTGTGTGTGTGTGTGTGTGTGTGTGTGTGTGTGTGTGTGTGTGTGTGTGTGTGTGTGTGTGTGTGTGTGTGTGTGTGTGTGTGTGTGTGTGTGTGTGTGTGTGTGTGTGTGTGTGTGTGTGTGTGTGTGTGTGTGTGTGTGTGTGTGTGTGTGTGTGTGTGTGTGTGTGTGTGTGTGTGTGTGTGTGTGTGTGTGTGTGTGTGTGTGTGTGTGTGTGTGTGTGTGTGTGTGTGTGTGTGTGTGTGTGTGTGTGTGTGTGTGTGTGTGTGTGTGTGTGTGTGTGTGTGTGTGTGTGTGTGTGTGTGTGTGTGTGTGTGTGTGTGTGTGTGTGTGTGTGTGTGTGTGTGTGTGTGTGTGTGTGTGTGTGTGTGTGTGTGTGTGTGTGTGTGTGTGTGTGTGTGTGTGTGTGTGTGTGTGTGTGTGTGTGTGTGTGTGTGTGTGTGTGTGTGTGTGTGTGTGTGTGTGTGTGTGTGTGTGTGTGTGTGTGTGTGTGTGTGTGTGTGTGTGTGTGTGTGTGTGTGTGTGTGTGTGTGTGTGTGTGTGTGTGTGTGTGTGTGTGTGTGTGTGTGTGTGTGTGTGTGTGTGTGTGTGTGTGTGTGTGTGTGTGTGTGTGTGTGTGTGTGTGTGTGTGTGTGTGTGTGTGTGTGTGTGTGTGTGTGTGTGTGTGTGTGTGTGTGTGTGTGTGTGTGTGTGTGTGTGTGTGTGTGTGTGTGTGTGTGTGTGTGTGTGTGTGTGTGTGTGTGTGTGTGTGTGTGTGTGTGTGTGTGTGTGTGTGTGTGTGTGTGTGTGTGTGTGTGTGTGTGTGTGTGTGTGTGTGTGTGTGTGTGTGTGTGTGTGTGTGTGTGTGTGTGTGTGTGTGTGTGTGTGTGTGTGTGTGTGTGTGTGTGTGTGTGTGTGTGTGTGTGTGTGTGTGTGTGTGTGTGTGTGTGTGTGTGTGTGTGTGTGTGTGTGTGTGTGTGTGTGTGTGTGTGTGTGTGTGTGTGTGTGTGTGTGTGTGTGTGTGTGTGTGTGTGTGTGTGTGTGTGTGTGTGTGTGTGTGTGTGTGTGTGTGTGTGTGTGTGTGTGTGTGTGTGTGTGTGTGTGTGTGTGTGTGTGTGTGTGTGTGTGTGTGTGTGTGTGTGTGTGTGTGTGTGTGTGTGTGTGTGTGTGTGTGTGTGTGTGTGTGTGTGTGTGTGTGTGTGTGTGTGTGTGTGTGTGTGTGTGTGTGTGTGTGTGTGTGTGTGTGTGTGTGTGTGTGTGTGTGTGTGTGTGTGTGTGTGTGTGTGTGTGTGTGTGTGTGTGTGTGTGTGTGTGTGTGTGTGTGTGTGTGTGTGTGTGTGTGTGTGTGTGTGTGTGTGTGTGTGTGTGTGTGTGTGTGTGTGTGTGTGTGTGTGTGTGTGTGTGTGTGTGTGTGTGTGTGTGTGTGTGTGTGTGTGTGTGTGTGTGTGTGTGTGTGTGTGTGTGTGTGTGTGTGTGTGTGTGTGTGTGTGTGTGTGTGTGTGTGTGTGTGTGTGTGTGTGTGTGTGTGTGTGTGTGTGTGTGTGTGTGTGTGTGTGTGTGTGTGTGTGTGTGTGTGTGTGTGTGTGTGTGTGTGTGTGTGTGTGTGTGTGTGTGTGTGTGTGTGTGTGTGTGTGTGTGTGTGTGTGTGTGTGTGTGTGTGTGTGTGTGTGTGTGTGTGTGTGTGTGTGTGTGTGTGTGTGTGTGTGTGTGTGTGTGTGTGTGTGTGTGTGTGTGTGTGTGTGTGTGTGTGTGTGTGTGTGTGTGTGTGTGTGTGTGTGTGTGTGTGTGTGTGTGTGTGTGTGTGTGTGTGTGTGTGTGTGTGTGTGTGTGTGTGTGTGTGTGTGTGTGTGTGTGTGTGTGTGTGTGTGTGTGTGTGTGTGTGTGTGTGTGTGTGTGTGTGTGTGTGTGTGTGTGTGTGTGTGTGTGTGTGTGTGTGTGTGTGTGTGTGTGTGTGTGTGTGTGTGTGTGTGTGTGTGTGTGTGTGTGTGTGTGTGTGTGTGTGTGTGTGTGTGTGTGTGTGTGTGTGTGTGTGTGTGTGTGTGTGTGTGTGTGTGTGTGTGTGTGTGTGTGTGTGTGTGTGTGTGTGTGTGTGTGTGTGTGTGTGTGTGTGTGTGTGTGTGTGTGTGTGTGTGTGTGTGTGTGTGTGTGTGTGTGTGTGTGTGTGTGTGTGTGTGTGTGTGTGTGTGTGTGTGTGTGTGTGTGTGTGTGTGTGTGTGTGTGTGTGTGTGTGTGTGTGTGTGTGTGTGTGTGTGTGTGTGTGTGTGTGTGTGTGTGTGTGTGTGTGTGTGTGTGTGTGTGTGTGTGTGTGTGTGTGTGTGTGTGTGTGTGTGTGTGTGTGTGTGTGTGTGTGTGTGTGTGTGTGTGTGTGTGTGTGTGTGTGTGTGTGTGTGTGTGTGTGTGTGTGTGTGTGTGTGTGTGTGTGTGTGTGTGTGTGTGTGTGTGTGTGTGTGTGTGTGTGTGTGTGTGTGTGTGTGTGTGTGTGTGT
>NW_023276808.1:4209567-4260577 GCF_003668045.3 Cricetulus griseus
TTTGACAGCCACCACTGCCAGACATCAAAAATGATTTTAAGATACATTGCCCTTTACCTGAGTCCTCTGGTGAGATTAAGCTGGACCACTTCAGTGTATTTCAGAAAAAGTATTTCAGATCGAGTCAATGATAATCAGAGTTGGAATTTTATGTTTAGACAGGATTTCTCTCTATATTTTTGGCTATCCTTGAACTCAGAATGCAGATGAGTTTGGCCCAGAATTCACAGTACTTTGTTTGTCTCTGCTGCCTGTGTATTGGAGTATAGGGTGTGTGCCAAAACGTCCTATTATAACTTTATTATTTTTTATTTATGTCTATTTATATTTATGTGATTTTTAACTGTGGAAGTTGGTCATGTGAATCATGGTTTTGGTGCAAATATCAGAGAACACTTAGGGTGATTGTCTTTTACAGTTAGCATGTTTGAAATAGGGACACTAGGTTTCCATGTGACATAAATAGACTTCAGGATTTCCTCTGTCAGTGTGCTAGGTCCTCCATGTGTCTGGGTGGAGGAGTCCAGACAGATTCCCTGTCTTGTAAATTCCCATATGAAACATGTAAATTATCTGACCTAGGGGGAGATGTCTTACAAACTTTGTTCTATGGATTAATCTGATCGCATCATTGGGAGCAGGAAGCTGGGTGTAGGAGCAAGTTACTAGTCAACTTCAACATTCTTGATGAATATATTGAATGAAGCTTGCCTAACTCAGAAAGGCCTAGTTTTTCCAGTATCTTCTTGACATTCAACTCTGCATTTAACATTTACATGTTATCTCCATTGATAGTTAATTTTGTGTTGGGTGGAATTCTAGCTTTTTTATTGAGAAGATCATAGTTTTGGAAGGTGAACAGATGACAGTTATTTGAAAATAAAACACAGTTGAGTTAAGAACTCACCTCATCAAGCAAGGCCTTCATTTAAGCCCTCATGTAGGGAGGATCTAGTAATAACCTGGGATGTAGGACTTGGGAGCTTTCATTGAGGCCTGCTGTATTGACAATAAAACTAAGCTCCTTCTCTGAAACCTGCAATATATTTGGGAGAACTTTTAATGGTCTGGGGCCAGGAATATTTAGAAGGGTTTTGTCTGTCATACATCAGTCATGTTCTTCAGATACTCTCTTTCCCTAGTGTGACATTGTTTGCTAACCTCTTCCCAAATTTCTTCCATTATATAATAGTTTTTGGTGGATTCATATTATTCTCCCATTTCCTTCTATCATCCCACCCCATTTAAGTAGTATACAAGATGCTATTCTTCTTAAGAAGCTTATTTAGTCTGGGTCATAGCCTTTGCAATACCTACGCAACATAGCATTTATATTTTTCTACCATCTATTTGTCCTATCTTTCATATCACCATTACCTTCACCTCTGGACCCTGTCGATAAATAATGACCAGTGGATTCAAGTCAATGTTCTACTTCAGTAATTATTTTTGGAATATCCTTGCTGTAAGAAGTTATTTTAAGAATATCCTTGCAAAAAAAATCCTTGCTGTATGATTGTATTTTCCTTAACGACTACTATCCACTCCTAAGGACTAGTATTTTCAGGTTTATGGTGTTCATCTGTAAAGGAATGTTGTGAGAAATTGTAATGTGCTCTACTACAAGTCTTTAAGTCCCTCGAGCACTTGATCATGAAGCATTTTTCAAGTTTCCAAAATAATTTTTGACATTATAAATGCATCATATTCACCTTGTCTCCAAGCCCTATCATTACCCCATTGCTTTCTCATATTTGGCCTGTTTTTCTTTAACCCAGTTACACAGTAGCAACAGTTACTGTGTGAACATGACTTGTGTCTGTTTGCAGAGTTTCCCAGCTCTGAGGCAATGGGTTTACTGCACTGGATATTGAGCATGTAATGTACTGTGCACACAGACACCTTATGGTTTGGATGAGGAACAGGATTTGCCCTTTGGGGGAGGAAGAATGTCTAGTAGAGTACAGTATTTCAAGATTAGGCCTCTATCTACTGTGCTGGAAGTGTAGAGTTGGAAGGTCTCTGCTGTATGAGTCATTTGATCTCTGATCATCCAGTATGGAAGCTCCTAAAATGAGTGCTAGTTGGGTGGCCATAGGCAATGTGGGGATCTGGGGAGAGTTGGATGTCTGGATAAGTAGTGCAGGTATTTTGTGTTTTTTTTTTCCTGTGGTTATCTTCTGCCTATGCTGAAATGAGTTCTAACAAAGACCACAAGCTAAATAATGGTGAGTGTATGATGTTCAGAGCGACCTGTTGAGTAATAATTTCATTTATTTGCTTATGTAGTTATTGTTTGTCTGTTTAGTTTTCAAGACAGGTTTACTCTGTTCTGGGACTCATACTGTAGACCAAGCTGGTCTTGAACTCTCAGAAATATTACTGTCTCTGCCTAACATGTGCAGGGATTAAAGGCATGTGCCGCCACCACCCAGTAAGCTTTCAGTTCTTTTGGATTCAGATGGACCATCAGTCAGACTATAGTTTTGATGGTCCATGTGTTGACCTGGTGAGTGGCCTTTGTCCTCTGTGCCTCCCAGTATGGATTTACTAGATAATCTGAAACATTGCGGACCTGGCATGTGTGGAAAGAGTTCTTGCAGTATCACTGCCCAGTGTTCACTTACAGACACTGCTTTTGGTAGCAGTGGGAAGACAGATTAGAAATCTGGAGTTCTGGTTTTTAGAAGTTATGAATATTGCATCCTATTTTTAGGTTTGTATTTTAAATATTGCAAATAATTTAACAAATTGAAGAAAAATGATGATACTTTAGCTTTCACCAATACATGATTAGAATGCTTGTGTCTTGGTGCTGTAACTAGCCACAATGTTGTGATTTAGTGAATTGTAGTTCCAGGGAGAAAAGATATTTTGCATCTACAGAGATTTCTCAATTCCTGAATCGTGTTTGGCAGGTAAATAGGGCAGAATCCATGTTTTGTGCCATAATCTATGTGGCAGGAAGCAGATTTTAAATCATTTTTCTATGCTGTTTTCTGATTGAGCATCAGTGGAGCTGCATTTACCAAAACAACAAGGAAGTTTAAGGAGCTGGTGATCCATAGCAAGAGATCATCCATTTCTGGAGAGAGCTCTTGAACATGGGGCTTCTGTTTTTGGAAGAATTATCAGTAGCTCAAAGGTCAGAAACAACTGTTCAGTGTTTACTTTGAGATAATTTTGTGAAAGTGTGTGGCATGTGTATTTACTTAATTTCTATAAACATACACATTGAATTGTAGAGAGCTGGGTAACATCAGATAATATCACCCTTTTTATTTCCTAATTTGATAATTTAGATAATTTAATTACAACAAAAGAGAAGAATGTTGGTATTCTGAATGTATTAGGACCCCAATGCTTATAGGGAAAGGCACTCTTAGGAGGTGTGTATCTTTTGCTGTAGGTATATTTGTGTGTGTGTGTGTGTGTGTGTGTGTGTGTGTGTGTGTGTGTGTGTGTGTGCGTGTGTGTGTCACTGACAAATACCTAACTATCATACTCACTATGTAGTCAAAATTGGCTTGAATTTACAGAGATCTGCCTATCTCTGCTAACATACTCAGCTATATTCATATCTGAAAATACTTTGACAGCCACCACTGGCAGACATCAAAAATAACTTTAAGATATATTGTTCTTTACCTGGGTCCTGTGGTGAGATTAAGCTGGACCACTTCAGTGTTTTTCGGAAAAGGATTTCATGATGAGTCAATGATAATGAGAGTTGGAATTTTATGTTGAGACAGGGTTTCTCTCCATATTTTATTCTGTCCTTGAACTCATAATGGAGATGAATTCACAGAAATTTGCTTGTCTCTGCTGCCCATGTATTGGAATAAAGGCTGTGTTCCAAAACATCCTATTATACTTTTATAATTTATTTACTTATGTCTGTTTGTATTTATGTGATTCTTTATGTGTGGGAGTTGGGTATATGTGTCATGGTTTGGGTGTAAATATCAAAGAACACTTTTAGGTGTTTGTGTTTTACAGTTAGCATGTTTGAGACAGGATCTCTAGGTTGCCATGCCACATAAATAGACTTGGTAGGATATCTTTTGTCTCCATTTTGTCTGTCATGAAAGCATTGGATTACAGGAATGTACTGTAGCAGCTGTCTTGAGAATGCAAAAGTGAATACATAGTTGTTTTGTTTTTATTTTATTTATATAATTATTTGTTTGTTTTTGAGACAGGGTTTCTTTGTGGCTTTGTAGGCTATCCTGTAATTAGCTCTTGTAAACCAGACTCATATAAAACTTACAGAAATTCACCAGCCTCTTCCTCCTGAATGGTGGTATTAGAGTCATATGTCACCACCCCTGGCTGTGAAGGGATAGTTGTAAGGTAATTACTTTATCTATTAATCATTCTCACAATTCTAAAGTTTATTAAGTAGACATTTTTGTAGTGAGTCTATTTTGAGATACAGACTTTTTCTAAACCTTGTCTGACCTGGAACTCATTATGTAACACACCTGGAATTTACAGAGATAACCTCTTCTGCCTCTCATCAAAACACCTCAGTAAAAAAAGATTTTTATCAAGGATTTACTGCAGATATTATTAGGAAGATTGAATTTTGATACAGTGTGATTTTGAGAGAGTGAACCACACTTACGAATTGATACAAAGACATGGGACAATTTTGGTTACATTGTAAGTTACATGTCATTGGGTTAGGGAGTCCTCTCTCTCTCTCTCTCTCTCTCTCTCTCTCTCTCTCTCTTTTCTGATGTGTATGCCTCAATCTCTACATCTATTTGTCTCTGTCTCTCTGTTTCTCTCCTTATTTTTGGTAAAAAGTTTATAGGTCAGTTCTTGCTCAGACTTGTCTGGGATTCTGATTTAATATTGTAAAAACATGTGTCAGAAGACTTCTGCACTATGACTTACTCTACATGAGGTTCACAATTCTGTCCTTGTAATCCTCAGAAAATTGCTGTTTACATCTGGGAAAATAGTAAATCCAGACCCAAAAGGTTTTGTATTTTAAGAAACAAGCATGACCAATTGGTATTTGAGATATCACTAAATTATGAAGGTTTTCTCTGTCAACAAAGAAAATTATATCAGATTTTTGGGGGTGTTTAATATTGATTTGAAAATTAATAAAAATCTAGATTCAGTGAAGGGACACTTCTGCAGGCACAACTATGAGGGCTTATCTAAATCAGATTATTCTCTGTAGTATGTTTATGAGACATTAGCTTGTATATCAAGTTTATTGAGAAGAGAAGATTCTTTCCTCTTCTAGAAGTAATAGCAACATTCTAATCAATGTTATTGGTATATGATTTTATAACAAGGCCCAACATTTATCATTCTCTGACTCCTGATTGTGAACACAGGGTGATTAAAATTAATAGTAGAATCAACATACATTAGTGCTTTAGTTAATCTTTTCTCATTATGCGCAATTCCTTTCTTTATTTTTTAAATGTATTCTTCTCTCATAAAATATATCCCATCTGCATTTTCCCCTATCTCCACTCATCAAAGTTGTCTCCACTGCTCCCCTCTCCACTAGGTCCTCCTCTATTTACTTTCTAAGTAGGGAACATATCCATAGATATAACCAAAACTCTGCATAATTAATTGCAATTTGACAAGACATGAATGTTCCTATCAAAGCTGGATGAAGTGAACTAGCAGGAGGAAAGAATTCCAACAGCATGCAAGAGAGTCATAGACACACACCAACTTCTACTGTCAGTAGTTACCAAAAACACCTGGATATATTACAATAACAGAACACATGTGCTGCTGGATTTTCTTGTCCTGCCAGGGACTGCCGGCCTACAGCACTAGTCAAGCACACATATGCCATATTATTAAACTTTTGGCTGATCACTAGGGCTTCTTATTGGCTAATTCTGTCTTAATTTTTAACCCATTTTATAAATATTTGTATTTCCACGTGGCCTTGGCTTACTGGAGAATGACCAAACCTGTTGATTCTTTGCTGGCTACATCATATCTGTCTCAGGTGGACTCTCTCTGCCCACCATTTCCAAAATCCTCCTCCTCTCCTAGCCTTGCATACTTTCTTGCCTCTTTAGTCAAACATTGTTTTATTCATCAACAAATAATAGAAGCATATATACAGAAGGACATCCCCATCAATCCTGATGCAGACCCTGTGAGCCTCTGCAATACTGTTGGCTGTGTTCTCCAATATGCTTCTTTAATTTAGGAAAATCTTGACTATGAATTTTTGAAACTACTCGCTGGGAGTTCAACCTGAGTTTATTCTCATTCTATTCCTGTTATTCTTACATTTGATGTTTTCATAGTATTGCAGATGTTCTGGATATCCCATTTCATAAATGATACATTCAAAGCTTGAAATTCGGTTTCATGTCTTGTATGCTGTTACTGAGGCTTGCCTCTGTAGGTCCTGATGGATTACATGGATTTCCATTTCCCTAACTCCTTCAATTGTCATTTTATTGCTTCTGTATTGATTTTCAGTTCTTGAACAGATTCATTCATTTCATCAACTGTTTATGAGTTTGTTTTTTGACTTTCCTTAAGTGATTTATTAATTTTTTCCAATATTCCAATTATACTTTCCCTGAATTTTTTAAGGGTTTATTAACTCACTTCAACTTTAAGGACTTCTGTCCTCTTTATAAATTTGGTATTAATTGGGCTTCAAATGTGTTGGAATAGCAATCGCTTACTATAGTAGGATATCCAGAATCTGGTAGTGATTTATTGCTCTGGTGGCTTTTGGTTGTATTTTTATGCTGGTGTCTGGTTGTCTTGCTTTCAGGTGATATCAGGTCTAGGTGCTGATTTCTCAGTTTTCCTTTGTTGGAAGGGTGTATTTTCTTGACTTCTATTTGCTCTATGATCTTCTGATCTGCGTGGCCCATGATTGAACAGTGGTTCTTACCGCAGTGTTTTGGCTGGAAATCTTCCTGTAGGTATGTGTGGTCTTTGTTCCAGAAGGGAGTAGTGCCAAAGTTTGAGGATGTAAAAAGGGAAGAGAGCAGAGAACCTTATTGGTGAGTTACCAATGCATAATCAGGTAATGGATATATATATATATATATATATATATATATATATATATATGACTGGCTTACAGAGCTCCCTAGCCAACTGGCAGGAAAGCACAGCAAGCTGAAGCAGCAGAGAAAAGAGAGGGGCTTTTCCATATATGTCGCCGACTCCTAAATTAGTTTCTCATCACACTATTCATGCACTAGTGGTCATGGCCAGGTACACCTGTAGCCAGCCCCAGGAGGTGTGGTTAGGGTGACCCCTATAGAAACTGGTGATAATGTTGATTGGGCATGGAGAGACTGTGTAAGTTCTGTGGTAACGTGGCCCATATCGACTTCTGGCAAATGGTCTATCCTTTGTTCAAGTACAGGGATTCTTCTATAGTTGGAGGCTACAACACAGAGATGAGGAGGGATTTGGATTCTAAATAGTGATGTGGGATATTTAAAGAATGGAGAATATCCACTCCAGAGGAAACAGTGTATTTCAGATAACTGCCATTAACTCTGGTCCAGAAGGGTGTCTCTGCCTCAGTTTGCCTACTTGTTCTTCTGACTTGGGTGAATTGCACTTGAGCAGAGGATATTAATCCAATTTGTTCGTGGGGTCATGGATTTGAGGGTGGCAGCTAATGAGATGTTGGAGTACTCTGTCTGGGAATGTAGGTACTATGGAAGTTTCATGAGCTGGTGAATCACCTTACCTGTAATTCTTTTTAGTTTTAATTAAAAAGATTATTTTACATGTTAATTCCAGTTCCCTCTCCCTCCCATGCCCCCCACTACTAACACCATACTTATCCCATACCATTTTGGCTCCCCAGCAAGTGTGAGGCCTTCCATAGAGGGTCTTCAAAGTCTGTCATATACTTTGTGATAGGGCCAATGACAAACCTCTTGTGTCTAGGCTCAGGGAATATCCCTCCATGTGGGATGGGCTCTCAAAGTCCATTCCTATGCTATGGATAAGTACTGATCCACTACAAGGGGCCCCATAGATTTCCAAGATCTCCTCACTGACACGCACATTCAGGGAGTCTAGATCTGTCCTATGCTGGTTTCCCAGCTATAAGTCTGGGGACCAAGAGCTCTCCCATACCTGTTATTCTTGCTGGTGGGACATACACATGAATAAGGGCTGTCTTCCTGAGTTTGGGGCTGGAATACAGCCATCTTCCTCTTATTATGAATGTGAATATACTCTGTACCCATCAGTGTATGTTGGAAATCCTTAATTAGTTTCTTGATTTTACAAAATGTGATACTCAAGAGACTGTCTTGAGTATCAGAGGAGAATTCAGAAATTTGAGCTTTTGGGGTTATTATAGGTTATGACGATAATTGAACTTGGTGTAAATAGAAAGCTTCCCCTGCCTGTACTCATTCCAGCCCTGTCTCCAATCTCCATTACCAAATCCACTGCTACTCTTTTTCTCTTCAGAAAAGAGAAGGCTTCCCATGTATATCAACCTAACATCATGACAAAGTAAATAAATCTAAGCACAAACCCTCATACAAGGCTGACCAAAGGTAACTCAGTAGAAGGAAAATAGCCCCAAGAGCTCTAAAAAGAGTCACCACAAGACGTACTGGTAGGAATCACATAAGCAAATCCCTTTGAACCTTTTTCAGTTCATTCTGTGGAGCATTTTCTCCTGTTTTATGCAATCCCTCTGGATCCTGCAATGCCCCGCCCCGCCCTGACTCCTTCCACAGGATTCCTAGAGCTGAAGCTAATGTTTGGGTAGGGATCTCACCATGTGTTTCTATCAGCTGCTGAGAGAAGCCTCTCTGATAACAATTGGGCTAAGCACCAATTTGTAATTATAGCAGAATATACTTAGGAATCCTTTCATTAACTTGTTTCTTGTTCAATATTTTTTTTGTTCTAAAATAGTTCTTTAAGCCATTCATGTTCTGACTCCTCAGCTGTTCAGGTACTATCAGGCATGATTTTCCTCTCAGAGTTAGAGCTTCAAGTTTAAGCATTCATTTGTTGGACAGTGTAGAAGATCTGATCCACCATTGCACCAGAATATTTTGCAGGCAGGTTTGATTCTACAATTTTGTGGCTGCCTTAGTGTCCCTATCCAATAATGGGAGGCTTATGTGTTTACAGAAGATGGATGGTTCAGCTTCTTTTATTGTTGATTACTAAGAGTCCCCACCAAGGACTCACCCTTACAGGTTCTGGGAAATTCTGATTGCACTGTTTCCACAACCCCTGTTAAAAGCTCCCCATTGCAGTCATGTCTTCCCATCTCTTTTCTCTCTGCCTCATCCTTACTCACCTGATATTTTCCAGTCACGTCTCTACATGCCATCATTGAATCAAGAAAATCTCATTTTTTATTACACCCAGAGGGATCCATGGATCTCCCCTGTAATTGGAGTTCTTAAAAACCTGGAGTAAGATATAGAGCAAAATGCTGAGAGATGATAGAGAAGGTGTAAGCCAAAGCCACCTTTACCTCACTAGTTTCCAAGTGGAAAAGTGCGATTTTCTGTTTCTTTTTGCTCATATCTGCTCTCTCCTTAGCCAATGTATATCTATCTCTGGAAACCCATTTCACTTCCTGCTTCTGCCAGCCATCTGTACAGACCTCTAGACCTCTATGATTAGCTAGTGGCAAACTCCATCTTTTTTTCTTCAGACAAGCTTAATTTGTACAAGGAATTTATCAACACACTCCCCTAGAGCTGTTCTACTTACTAAGTCTGTCTGCATCTTTGGATTTTACGGTGATTAACTGTGATACTGGAATTGTATTTTACTTAAATTCTAGTATCCACTTATAAGTGTATTTACCATTCTAGTCCATGTGCTTCTGTGTTGCCTCATTCACTATAATAACTAAAGAAACTGGACAACAACTACACAAATATTCAGATTATAGTAGAATATATTTCTATATAGAATGTTCAGCAGAGGAACCTAAACTAGCTGGGAAATATTGAATAACATTACACCATCCTTAGCCATCACTGAAGTCCTTATCAAAACTACTTTCACTTATTTTCATGCAGCTTTCAGGGCGATTAAGATAAATAAGACAAATTACAACCTATGATGGCAAAGGAAAAGTAGCAAGGAGATTCCTTGACTTATAAGTGTAAACTTTTACAACATCTGTGGAAATCAAGATGCAAACCTCAGAAAATTTGGAGTCAATCTACCTCAACACCCAGATATGCCACTTATGGGCATGTACCCAAAAATGTTCCTCAATCCTACCACAAAGGCAGTTTCTCAACTATGTTTGTAGTGGCTTTGTTCATAACAGCCAAGAACTGCTATGTCCGTGACATAATATGTTGATTGATGTGGAAAGACTCCTCCACTAAGGATGGCAATGTCCCTAAGAAAATGGGCCTGGAAAAGAAAAAAAGAAAGTCAGGAAACAGTACTTGCTCATGGGGTATGCCTTCAATTTTTGATCCAAGTTTCTATTCCTAAGCTCATAAAATGGTGGAGAATTATCTGACACAATGAGCTAAATAAACACATTCACTGCCTGAGATGCTTTGGTAAGAGGATTTAATTACAACAACATAAATGCAACTTACAAATAATAGAATACCAAAAGTGGTTTTCATTGCCAAGTAAGAGCTGGAAATGTTATCTTTTGGAAGAATGTGGATGATACCAAGACTTTAGGTGGAAAAAACATTGAAATTTGTAATTTGCCTTTCCTGTAGTGCTAGGAAGATGGGGATTATATGAATAATGGCAGAATGTAAGAGATTGAGATAATAGGATTTCAGTCAGAAATAGATTGCGGAAAAAAATTAATCAAGAGGTCATTTGTGTGGTCAAAGATTTTGACTCTAAAATATTTCTTATTCCGCCTATCCCCTTGGAAACATAATAGTGCAGAATTTAAAAGATAATGGGCTCCTTCCTTAAAGGTAATATTTAATATGTTGGATGTTCATTGTTGTTGATTCATACAGTAAGTCATGTCTACAGAGAACAAAACGAATAGGGTAGAAATAAGTGAAAAAGAAAAGGTAGTTTTAGATGGCAATCAAGTGCTAAACAGGCAGAAATTTTCAAGGAGTTCATTGGCATTATAAGAGAAGGATATTGCAATATAGTGGAAGCCTATCCAGTTTCCCCAAGGGTAAGCAACAGCCTGCTAAATCTTTGATTTATGGTTGATGTAAGCAAATTAATTTCTACTCCCAGGAAGCAATGTCAAACAAAATCTGCTACAACTGTGGTCTAAGTCTGTTAGTGTCTATCTCCATTAATAAGTCAAACTTGGGCTGGGCAGATTGCTCAGAGGTTAAGAGCACTGGTGCTATTCAAGTGGTCCTGCGTTCAATTCCCAGGAACCAGATGGTGTCTCACAACCATCCATTTTGAGATCTGGTGCACTCTTATGGTGATCAGATGTACATGGAAGCAGAATATTGTATATAATAAATAAATAAATAAACAAATAAGCTCTAAGAAAGAAGTCAAACTTTGAAGGATAACTCATTATGTGTTGGTCCTACAAACAAGAAAGAATCAATTTTAAGGACAGTGGTTCTTAGTCTGTGGTTATAGTTCAGCATAGTCTCAGACAGCTATGTTTGGCAGAGTTAGAAACCCATTGAGTAGACTTAGAGTTCATTGCATGAAGCTTTGATAATTGAGGCTGTTGTTGTTTTCTTTGCTCTTTTGATGTCCTTCCAGCTAGTTTTCAAACAAATCCTACACACAGAGTTTTATTCTTATAAATGCATGGCCTTACCTTGGCTTCTTTATAGCCACAATTTCTTGAATTATCCTCTATGCCTTTTACATCTGGGCTTTTATCTTTCTCTATTCTTTATACCTTTCTTTACTTCTTAGTTCACGGCTTTCAGGGTATTTGAGTGACTGCCTGCTGGTGTCCTCTGCTATTCTTTTGCCTTCATTTTATACTCCCATATTTCTCCTCCACTTTCTCCCGTCTTACTGCCAACATTGCCAGTCCTTTCCTCCCAATATGTTGAACATTCAGTTCTTTATTAGACCAACAGATATTTTAGGCAACCAAAGAGTAACAGATTCACTAAACAAATGCAATATAAGCAGAAGCAACACATATTAACGTAATATTCTGCAGTTCCCTGTTTTTATCTACATGAAAAGAAATATTTCAACTTTAATATACTAAAACTATATACAACATCAAAATTTATCATGTAAGAATTAGATTGCATTTTTTAAATTCAGAGAAAATACTTTATTACCTGGCTTACCTTAGTGAACTCACAGTTTTATCAATACATTTCTTCAAAAACTAAATAAAAACTTCAAGTATAACTGTCTAGTGTTCAATTCCATCGAAGACCAAAGGAGGAATTACTACTACCTATGTAAACAGGAAATGCACTGCAAGCAACTTCCCAGACTTTACAAATGATAGAGACTTTACAAATGACTGTCTGAAACATCACCCAATCTATTTTGTAGCATTGGGCATCCATCTTCAGTCTACATGACTACTATATCTCTTAGATATTTCAGTGAAGCAGGAAAGTTGAAATACTGTTCTCCCTTGTATTAGCAAATTTCATCAGTTGCTATTCTCTGTATCCTGCATAAATATAACACATCATAATATAATTTTCTATGGAATCATACATTTACAATATGGTCAGTATGATGATTTCAGTTGCACATATGTATGTGATATTTTAGAATGCCTTGACGTATGATGATGTGCATATCAACTTCACGTGTGAAGAGTGGACTTTGATGAACACTTCTCAGAAGAATCTCTACAAAGATGTGATGCTGGAGACCTACAAGAACCTCACTGATATAGGTAAGACTGAATTTTCCTTCATATTTAAAAATAATAGGACAACAGTTACTTGGTTATTGATGCTCTTCTTTAATTTTATTGAGAGAGAAACTAGAATGTTGTAAATAAATCAGTCAAAGTTCTAAAATTCACTAAAGACTTTAACTTAAATAATGCAACTTTGCACTAGTTAATATACATTTTATGGTATTATGTTTTAGGATACAGTTGGGATGGTCATAACATCGAAGAACATTGTGCAAGTTCTAAAAGACATGGAAGGTAATTTTCATCTGCAAGGTTGAGAAATTACCATTTGAATCAATGCACCATGAGAGCTATGCTGTAGAACTGTAATTCCAGTTATTTTAGACTACATATATTACTAAAAGTTTAAGGTGGTTGAGGTGATAAGCATATCTCCAACCCTTCCATTAAGCAAATACTCCTTAGAAAAGCTAATGTTACTTATGTACTTACCGTTACTTTTATAAGTTTCATGACAGTAGCAATTATTTTTAAGAGTCAAGGAGCAGTTCCTGCAGAGAAACATTAATGGCTCTAACACATGTCTATAAGGAACAGAAAGTCAAAGTGAATTAAATGTGGAAGCCTCTTCTTTGTAATCTTTATTTACTAGGTATATCACATATTAGTCAGGATACAAGTCATGTAAGCAAAGGGATATGGAGGACATAGAACACCTCTCTCATAGTATATTTAAAAGACATGCAGTAGTACCCATTTTCAGCATAATTGTTGAATTTGATTCAAGTGTACAATTAATTTGTTTTCCAGATTCATTGAAAATTCATCCACAATCTCCCTCTGCAGAAAAGCCCTATGACTCTAGGACTGTGTAAATACTTCTGTTTTTTCCAGGTCAATAGCAAATGTAGTGTGTCTCATAGAGTAGAATAATTTAAACATACAATAAGTTTGATTAAGTAATGAATTTTTCCAGTTCTCTTCAATATATGAAAACTCTCCTGTAGAGAACTTCTGAAAATAAGAAACATATCATAAAGTATTATACGTTCACAGGTATCTTGAAATATACTAAACACTCCTTAAAATAGGGAAAAACATAAGTGGAAAAATAGAGATAAGATTTTAAGACCTTATTTTTCTTTATAATTTAAAAAATTGTAATATTAATACAGATATCAATATTCAAGATTGTATTGAATATGGTAAGGCATGCACATATGCCCCTTTTTCTTTCAGGTATGAAAGAAGCCATATTAGAGAGAAGCCTTCTGTATATACACAATGTGTTGAAGTCTTTGCATATAACAGTCATCTTCAAAGGCATAAAAGAACACATGCTGGAGAGAAACCATGTGAATGCAATCACTGTGGAAAAGCCTTTGCTCAGCTCAGTCATCTTCAAATACATAAAAGAACACATACAGGAGAGAAACAATATGAATGTAATCATTGTGGTAAAGTCTTTCCTTACCACTGTCATCTTGAAATGCATAAAAGAACACACACTGGCGAGAAACCCTATGAATGTAATCAGTGTGGTAAAGCTTTTGCTCAGCACAGTTATCTTCAAATGCATACAAGAACTCATACAGGAGAGAAACCCTACAAATGCAATCAGTGTGGTAAAGCCTTTGCTCATCACAGTACTCTTCAAATACATAAAAGAACTCACACTGGAGAGAAACCCTATGAATGCAGTCAGTGTGGTAAAGCCTTTGCTCATCACAGGACTTTTCAAATACATAAAAGAACACATATTGGAGAGAAACCCTGTGTATGTAATCAATGTGGTAAAGCCTTTTCACATGTCAATAGTCTACAAGCACATAAAAGAACACATACAGGAGAGAAACCCTATGAATGTAACCAATGTGGTAAAGCCTTTTCACAGGTCAGTAGTCTCCAATATCATAAAATAACCCATACAGGAGAGAAACCCTATGAATGTAATCAATGTGGTAAAGCTTTTTCACGTGTTAGTAGCCTTCAAAGACATAAAACAACACATACTGGGGAAAGGCCCTAAGAATGAAATCAATGTGGAAAGGCCAATGGCTGTATCATCAGTCTTAAAAATCTTGAAAAATTATACTGCAGAGAAACCCTATAAATGTAAGCATTGTGGTAAAGTTGTGCACTTTGCATATCACACAAAACTTTGAGGGCCGAGAAAATTCATCCTGCTGGGAATCTTAATGTAAAGAATTTTGTGCAATCTTCAGCCTACACCCATTTAGTTACACAAGTTTCTGGAGAGAAAAAACATCTGAAAACTGTCAACAATCTGCTCAAACATTGTGATGTCTACTTTCTTTGCACATGCAAACTCAAGTGAACAAAGTCCTATGACTTCATTTAAAAGTTAACCATTTTGATTACACACTATTATTTAATTGCATAAAAACATCAATCAGATCTATTGATTTCTCTAACTTTAATCCTGCATTTTTGCTTCTGTTACATGAACCAATTCAGGATGAAGGGAAACTGTTAAGTCTTTAAATGCCTCAACACCTGGGTTACAGGCACGACTGATTACAAGAGACAATATTCACATGGGAAAATCTGTTTGGATAGAGAGTTGATTTAATTTTAATTATGTGATGTCTATGTGTGGGTTCCTGACTGTTCATGCTTGTTCTCATGAAGTTTAGACCCTTGAGGGTTCTTGTAGCTGAAACTACAGAAAGTTCTAACAAACTTGATCTCGGCCCTGGCAAGGAACATTCCACAAATTTGCTAAACCATATCTCTAACCCTGGACATAATATAAGTGTTTTTTGTATCATCTTGATATCAGGTAATCGGAAAGAACTTATGGAAGAGAAAATCCAATTCATGTAAACTATTTGGTAAAGACTTCATACTTGTCTTGAGTTTCAATAAAATATTTCACGTGAAGACGGGGTTTTACTGAGTTAATCAGACACAAAATAAATGATAAGTGTGTGTGTGTGTTTTATTGGGGACCACCTTAGAAAGATATTAGTAAATATCCCCCAAGGCTTTCCTCCTCTGGAAGATGGACCCTTCTGAATGGGTCCACAATCCAAGAGAGAGAGAGAGAGAGAGAGAGAGAGAGAGAGAGAGAGAGAGAATGCCACATATTCTCCACCTTTTGGTCATGTACGCAGACCCAAATGCACAGCATATGAGAGTCAAGATCACTCCCATCTGATTGGTCTGTCTTCTAGAGGTTCTGATTGGCCTTTGAGGCCTGTGGGACAGGAACAGTAGAGCAGAAGAGACACAGCACAATGGTTTAATCTGATCAAAGAATTCCTGTGTTGCCACAGGGTAACAGAAAACTAGAAACCATGAGGTGAATCCTGAAGTGGGGACATTTTCAAACCCCTGGGGATGGAGCCAGAAATAGCAGGCAGTGTCTGGACTGAGGTGACTCCAGGTGATGGCTCATCCTTGGCTACTTGAGGGCGGGGTTGGGAAGTGGGCAACCAAACATTCCAACGTCTTTTTATAGCTATTGATGCTGGCAGGGCTTCCAAATAAACAACCCATATTCCCTGGGTATAGGGGTGTCAGTTTAAATCTGTTTTTTTTTTTGATTGACAAGGCAGTATGTAGTGAGGGATGTGTCATGCCTTGGTGGGCTCACATTCAGCAGAAGTTATTGGTGGAGAAGTATTCCCCTAGCTACTATACTGTGTATTTCCTTGAGTAGGTAGAGAAACTAGATAGGGTGAAGCAGTTTAAGTCTGGTTTCTTTGGTTGACAAGGGAGTATGTAGGGAGGGGGTGAGTCATGACTTAGTGGGCTCACATTTGGCAGGAGTTATTGGTGAAGAAGTATTCCCCTAGCTCTATACTGTGTATTTCCTTCAGGAGGTAGAGAAGCTAGGTAGGGTGAAGCTTCATCCATAACAGTGAGGTGCAAATAGCACTGTTCAAAGCCCTGCCCTCAGGGTGCCAGGGGAGGACCCTTCCCTTGATTTACCTCAGTTCAGTCTCTGCACTAAAAAGGCCCAACATTTGAGGCTCCAACTCCTAAAATCCCCCACCTCAGCTTTCACCTCTGGATTTTTGATTTACTATTCTCATAGGGCCACCCAGAAATGATTTGCTCACATGAAACATGTATTTATTAATTCAGCCTGATTGAATCATTTTATCACTAACCTTGGGTTTCCCATTTCCTTTCCACTAACTGGGGTTTTTAAACATAACAGGAAGGCTTTACCCTTGGGCTCCCTTGGTTTTCTACAGCAATCTTTGGATCCCATTCCCATGGCTGTGGCATGGAGAGGACATGAGGGCAGGACCCGGACCAGGCAGAACAATCAGGTCATGAGCACAGTGCTGAGCTGGCATATGCTGGAACTGGGTGCTTGAACCTCATGGCTTATAGTTACCCCATTCTGGCAGCAGCTTCCTAGTCTCAGACGATGCTGCAGGACCCAGGCCAACTGAGAGTGGCTGCTTCGTGACACAGCCAATCCACAGCCAGGGCCATGCCCAGTAGGAAAACCCAGTGAGGGAATTTCCAAACTGCTGGTTCAAGCATCCACCCTGGCAGAGCCCACATGACCTTGATAACTGATGGCACCTAAAGCAAGTCCAGAATGGTTATAGGTGCTGGTGCTGGCGTTGGCATGTACTCACAAATATAGCCAAAATTCTGACAATTTATCCTGTGCTGAGAGTTCAGCTGTGAGAACATGTGAGCCCACTGAAAGCCTCATGAACAGCCAAATAGCATTAGACATAGGCAGTAGATCCTAATCCTCCCAGTGCAGTTGCAACCAAAGAATTTTTTATTTCCCCTCACCCCCACCTACAGCCACCTCTCATTCTGGCTTGAAATGAGATGATGAAATGGTTGGGGCTTCCCCCAGACACAGCATGTAATACCTGTTCCTCCCTGGACTCCCTGACATCTCCATTTCATCTGATTCAAAGGAGTCCATGTGTCCAGCTCCAGGAGAGGTGTTTACCTTGTGTTGTTCCTGATTGATTTTCCTGCTTCATTATACCAGCCACCCAATCTCTCCTGCCCTAAAAAGCAAACCCCTTTGTAGGCACCTCTGTCTCCAAGTCCTTTCCTCCAGTTCTTTCTGGAACACACTTCCAGCCACTGCTCTGAGGCACTTTATCAAAGGCCTCCTTGTGAAGGACCAAAAATTAAAGTTAATAAAAGTTTAAAAACTTGGATCCTAAAAAGGGAACTTTTTAGGACTTCTTAACTGGGAAATGGCATGACTGCCCCTTTAGTCCTACTCTCAGAAAAGGGGAGTGACTGTCCACCACCAATATCAACATTCCTTTGTCTGGTAATTGCTGGTTGAAAATGTTCCTTGGCCCAGGGGAAAACTGACAGACCCTGTGACCCTGTAACCACACACCCCCATCCCCTGTATTATCTTACTTAAATGTATCCTCCTCAAAATATATGGTTATTGCCTTACTCTGTACTTTGTATGACCTTAAGTCACCAGGGAGACTTTGTAATTTGTGAGTTTCAGCATTATGATCTTTTCCTATAAAAGCCCCTCTCAATTATTGTTCAAGGCTTCTGACACAAACTTAGTTTGAATTAGGAGAAACCTTTGCATTTGTGCCATTTGTGTCTCATCCTTGGGGTGGTGTGTCTGGGTCTCCACAAACCTGGCATAACACTTGATGTCAGAGCTTGCTGCTAACTCAATGATGGGCTTCAGCTCTCATCTGTCTCACTGTTAGCAATACAAAGCCCAGCTGACTGTCTCTCTGATACATTTTATGCACCCTCTTCCAACCCAGCAGCTGCTGCTTTCAGTTTGGGAATAAAGTTCATACCTATTTTGCAGGCATTTTGTTGCTTTCCTTGGAATTACATGCACCTTGGGATGAGCAATCACTCATTTTCATTATTCTACATGCAATAGCTTATCAGCCTGTAATTAACCGAGTAGACATAACTAGATTTAAGCTTTGGAAGCTCATATGTAAAGCAGATTTATGAAGTGCACATGTATGTGGTGCAATGGAGGAAGCTGTGCTTTTGTGGATGCAGTTGGAACAACCTGAAGGTCACCCCTGAGAGGGGGATTGTAGACTAAAGGAAGGCCAGCTAAAGACCATAATGCAAAGACAGAAACACAGAATAAAATCGGGAGGACAGTTTTAGTTGATACAGAATGCCATGAGATAATTTTTCACCACTCTTATATACCTTAACCAAAAAAGGGAACATGATGTCGGATATATGGAGCAAAGAGACTTTTTTCCCTCGATTCTTCAAAGATTCGGTAACCACAACTTAGATTCAAGTTTCTCCTCCTTACATGGACTTGAGGGTTACGAGTAACCACACCTCAGACCAGGTCTGTTTTTATTTAGAATAAGACAGCCAAGGACAAGACCAGACATCTTTCTGTACCCACACCTTTCACCTGTAGATTTTATGACTTCCTGAGTACAGATTTGAACTCTCTGCCTTTGAGCCAAGATGGAGTACAGCCATCTTTATATGCACTGACAGTGAAACATGTTTCTCATTTATGTGCCTTTGTCAAAAGGCAATTGTGAGTAAAAGGTGGTTGTGGTGGCTCAACTCTCTGCCTGGCTGACATCCAGACTGCTTATCTGAATTGTTCATTTTTAAAAATTTTTGTTATGATGCCATGGCTGTTCTGGAACTTCTGGGTATAAGGCAGCCTAATTTATTGTCTTAGCCTCTGGGGTGGCTGGCATTGATGGATTGTGGTGACAAGTACCGCAATACCCTACTATAAATTGAACTTGTGGAGAAAGGATAACACTTCTTTTATATTTGTTAGGGTTAGAGATTGATTTTTCCCAAAATACAGAGGTTCTTCCTGTAAATTAGTGTGTATGTCTCTTACATCTGCTTTTCATGCTGTGCAAAGTTGCCCTTGCAACTTTGTGTGTCCAAAAATATTAACCAAATTGAATTTTTTTAAATTGCTTAGGTTGTTGCTTGCTAAACTCTGGTGACTAAGTGTAGAAATAAAAAAATGATCAGGTTTTGATTCATTCTGTTTTGGTGTGTGATTTTTGTGTATGTCTGTGGCTCCTTGCTTCCTTACCCAAGATTTGATGTAGTGCACATTCATCTTGAGCTCTCTATGGAGCACAAAAGTACTTTGTAGGCTTGAATATTCTACCTCTACCTTCTAAGTTCTGGGTGACAGGTGTGTGATACTGTGTCTCTCGTTTTGTTGGTATTTTGAGATAGAGACTTACTATGTTGTGCAGTTGGCCTCAAACTCTCGATGTGTCCCAGCTTTAGCCTGCTGAGTGCTGGAGTGAGAAGCATTTCAATCTTGAGCCACCAGACCCTACTGGTGGCCAAGTTGTTAATCTAGGTGTCACAAAGGAAGTGTGCCAGTTACCTCCAGTCTAGCCAAAGACACTTAATGACTGCACTCTGGAGCTTTTCTGTAGTTACTTAATTGGGGAATATTTTTTAATCAACAAGAAAACAAATACACATAAAAAGAGAATTTAGCTAGGCAGTGGTGGTTGAAGCCTTTGATCTCAGCACTCTGAACACAGAGGCAGGTGCATCTGTGAGTTTGAGAACAGCAAGGGCTACAGAGTGAAGCCCTATCAAGTGTCCATGAAGATGAGGAGAAATTACCAGGACTAGCAGCTGTAGTTACTGGTTATTGAGAGCCATGAGCGTTGGGGATAGAAATATAAATCCAGTTCTCTGGAAAATCTAGATGTGCCCTAACCTGAGCTATTGTTCTAGCCCAAACAGATGAACTGTTAACAGTTATTCCACAGATTATAGTCAGTAGTTTGTTGTTGTTGTTTTACTTTAATGAAACTCTGGATAATGAAACATGATCCATCACACTCAAAAAACACACATGAGGTTTATTGGGGAAGGGAACTAAGAGAGTCTTAGGTGTTAAACAATAAAGAGAAGAAATGGAAAGAGACAGAGAACATGAAGTTGATGCTTGCTTATGAAGAGTAATGGAGAGGTTTAGAACAAGTCTCAGCAGTTCCGGCCCTGGAAACTGGATTCATGTGGCTGCCTTTTGGCTGACTCCTCATGGCCTCTGCATGCAGAGTCCTTATGAAGCTTCTTAATGCATGCTCCACATAGCCATGCAATATTTGACAGCTGTCAGCAAGGAGAAATCACCTGTCAAAGACAGATCCCAGGGCAAGGGAAGGTCACCTGGAGAAGAGCAGAGAAGTTCAATCCCAGGGCATGGAGGGACCCCAAGTATAAGAGAGGCCTGGGAACCACAAAAGGTTCCCTATGTAAAAGGCACAGGCTCTGGAGAGTCGTGGCATGGAGTGATAGGCCAGTGCTCAGCAGAATCCACCAGGACAGGAGAAGGAGAGGAGTTGGGAGCTGGAACATGGTCAGGTTACCCAGGACCCAGGGAGAGGGAGAAACCAGGATACCAACAATTGTTATTAGGCAGAATTGCATTTTCTGTGTGCTATTATTTCCTTTGTTACTTACAAAATATTTCAGTTATAAAAACGTATATAGACCCAGGCATTTGTGGTGCATGCCTTTAATCCCAGCTCTCAGGAGGCAGAGTCAGATAAATTTCTGAGCTCGAAGCCAGCCTGGTCTACAGAGCTAGTGCCAGGACAGGGTCCAAAGCAATACAGAAAAAACCCTGTCTTGAAAATCCCAAAAAAATATATTAAAAATGTATAAAGGACACCAACAGTTTGTGTTGTTGCACAGGCTTTTATTCCCAATATTCGGGAGGTTGAGGAAGTTCTATGAGGTTGTCTCCATCTTGGTCTACAAAATAATCTCCAGGACAGCTTGGGATTCACAGAGAAACCCTGTTTTGAAAAGAAAACAAAAGACCACTGTAACAAACATCTTTTTATTTAATCCCCCAAATAATAAGTAATATATCTTGTGTGTCCTTCTTGTTCCCCTTACCCTAAGAGATTTCTTTTACATTTTTTTTCTCAGTAAAAATGTGTCTGTCATGTACAATAATTTTGGGATACGTTTTTCTCTTTCCTGTTTTGACAGCCTTTTCCCTATCAAGTAGTATTTCTGGTACAAACCTGATATTAAATTTTAATGAGCAATATATGAGGCTTTCTCAGGTTGTTCCAATTTGTATGGTATCTGGGTTTGGTCATGAGGTTTCACGACATAGCTTTCTGACCACACTCAAACTCAATTGGCTGTGTCAACTGTTCTTTAACTCAATGCTGACCTCCTGCCTCAGCCTCCTAAGTTATGGGTTACATGTGTGAGCCATTATGCCTGTTTTTTATGCCGTTATTCCTGTTATCCAAGGTATCATTGCTAAAGCCAATGTTATCAGGCTTTTTATTCCTTGTATGTCTGAGGTTAACATGGTTAGGTCTTAGGTCCAAGTGTTTGGTCCACTTTGAGTTGATTTTTTTGTATATGGGCTTAGGTGAGCATTCATCCTCATTATTCAATGTGTGAATTCACACTTTTCCTAGTTTCCTAACACCATTTTTTTTTTAAAAAAAGGATTCTTCTATTAAAAATTATTGGGTTTTGGCGCACTTGTTTAAAATCATATTCCATATAAGAGAGGTTTGTTTGTGGCCATCATCTCCACTGGTCTATGTCTGTCAGTCTGTATATGTCATCCCATGTAATTTTGATTACTTAAATCTTTAGAATAAGGTTTCAAATCAAGAAGTGTGTGTGTGTGTGTTGCAGGATTGTTGGTGTTAGTTTGTTTTCAGTAGGTTGGTTTCAGTGTCTTTGAAACCAGCTCACAAATGCTAGGCTACTCTGCAATGTGTTGATCTTCTAGGCTTGGCTTCCCAAGTGTAGAGATTTGCCATAAATGGTTTAGGTAATGTTTTATAATTTCCAATTTGAAAATCTTTAACTGCCTAAATTAATTTATTCTTAATATTATTTCAAATTTAATTAATTTTTCAATTTTCATTTTGACTGTTTACAGCTACTATAAGTAAGTGTAATTGATTTTTTACATGCTAATTTAAAAATCTTATTACATATGTGTATGACATGTATGTCAGTGCCAGTATTCTCGTGTCAGTGTGTGTGTGTGTGTGTGTGTGTGTGTGTGTGTGTGTGTGTGTGTGTGTTTGCGTGCAGACCAATATACAAGTTTTGGGGACCTATTCTATCCACTAGAAAACCTCAACATTTAAGTCAGATCTTCTATACATGACCCTGAAAAATATTTTATTCCCATTAATGTTCCTAACCTGCCCTGATTTTATCTTGATACTTGTTGAGTTTATTATTTAAAATATTTTAATGCAAACATTTGTTTTTGTTATGTGAATTGCATCTGTAAAAATGTATACATGCATGTGTCTGCCTGTAGAAGGCAAAAGAAAGCAATGGATTACTTGTAGCAGTATTCATAGGCTGCTATAAGCCACTAGACATGGATAGTGGGAAATGAACTCTGCTCCCTGGGAAGAAGAGTAAGTAGTCTTTGACTGTGACCTAGCTCTACTGCCCCTACTTTTAATTTGTAACTAAAAGCTTTTCCTGTGTGTTTTTAATTTCAATACATGATTACAAAGCTTGCAGTTTGGTGCTGCAACTAACAACACTCTGTTGTGATTCAGTGAAGTTTATTTCCAGGGGATAAAAGGAATTGCAGATCTGCAGAGATTTCTCAAGTGTGCCTGGTGTTGGGTAGGTAGATAGGACAGAATCCATGTTTTGTGCCATAATCCCTATGGCAGGAGGAAGATTTTTTAATTATTTTCCTATTCTGTTGTGTAATTCAGCATCAGTGGGGCTGCATTTACCTGAAACAACAAGGGATTACAATGAGCTGCTGATCCATACCAAGAAATCACCTCCATTCCCAGAGAGAGCTATAGGGCATAGTGATTCTGTTTTGGGAGAAATATCAGTAGCTCCAGGGTCAAAACAACAGTTCCAAGGTCACATTGAGATAATTTTGTGCAAGTTTTGAAGTCTGTTTTTATTCAAGTTCTATACACATAGAACTATAGAGAGCTGGGTAACATTGGTCAAGATCAGCCATTTCCCTTCCTAAGTTTTTTTTTGTCTGTTGATTAAAACTTTACTATATTTTCCTGTCTTAGTTATTGGCTTTTTATCACTAACCCCTTCATCCTTTCAGAAATACTTTACACATTTTTGAATGATTTGTTTGTGACAATTATAGACCTCAAATTATGTGAATCTGTGTATTGTATTTCTGTAATCTAAAACTGTAATAAAACTATTCATTTTCTTGAAAATGATGGGACTTCACCAATTTGTCTTCATAAAATTTCTTATGTTACCAGTTGCTTAAGATTTTGTTTTAGGGGGAAGTTGCTGTGAAGAGACAGTTTCAGATTTCTTTTTTACTTTATCTTGGATGTTTGCCTCTTCCCATTTCCTGTCATAGCTATGTTTTCCAGTTGTTCCTGCCTTCATGTTTGAGTATTTGCTGCTTAAGTGATTGATATGATTAAAACATTGAATTCAGATTTTAAAAACTTGTCATATATTATTTTCTCTGTCGGCTAATTAGTCTCAGGTATTAACATGACAAAACTTCGGGTCATCTGAGCTACACTCGACATTGAATGTGTAATGGAATGTGCACACAAAGGGGCCTGGATGAGGAACAGGATATGCTCTATAAGAGAGGAATAATGTCTATTCCTCTCTACAAGAGAGGAATAAAGCTGGGAGGTCTGTGCTGACTGAGTCATTTGATCTTTGATCAACCAGTAGGGATGCTGCTAATATGAGTCCTATCAGAGTGCCCCTAGCCAATGTGGTTATTTTGGGGGTGAGGGGCATTTACAGTCAGGAGTACAAATGGCAGGTAATTTCTGGGTTCTTGCCTAGGCGTCTTCTGCCTTTCCTGAAGTGAGTTGTAAGAAAGGCCACAAGGTATAACAAGGCAAATATATGGTGTTCAGAGAAGGTCTGCTGAGCTAACATTTCATTTGCTTATTTAGTTAGTTATTGATTGCTTTATCTTTCAAGACAGGGTTTCTCAGTGTACCAGTCGTGGCAGTACTGGGACTCACCTAGCAGACCAGTCTGGTTTTGAACTTGCAGAGATCTTACTGCCTCTGCCTCCTAAGTGCTGGGCTTACAGGCATATGCCACCATCACCCAGTAAGATTTCAATTCTGTTCAGACTTGAATGGAGCATGAGCCAGACTCTAGTTATTTGGTCCATGTGGTGACCTGGACAGTGGCCCTTGTCCTCTGTGCCTCCCAGTATGGATTTACTGGGTAATGGGACACTCTACTGCATTGGCATAGGAGGATATAGTTCTTGCAGGATCACTGTCCAATGTTCACATAGGGGCACTGCTTTTGTTTGCAGCAGCAAGACAGATTAAAAACTGAAATTTTGGTTTCTAGAAGTTCTGAATATTGCATCCCATTTTTCAGGTTTGTATTATAAATCTTGCAAAGAGTTTAGGAACTAGTAGAAAAATGGTAATGTGGATCCTCTTTCATGACTACATGATTAGAATGCTTTTAACTTGGTGCTGCAACTAACCACAATGATGTGATCCAGTGAAGTTTATTTCCAGGGGAGAAAGTTGCTGATGTGTAGAGATTTCTCAAGTGTGCATGGTGCTGTGCAGTTAGATTGTTCAGATTCCATGTTATATGCCATAGGCCAGAGAATCATATTTAAAATCACTTTCTTTTTCTTTTTCTTTTTGTAGTTCAGGGTCCATTTCTTTCCTTTTTTAAATTTAAATTAGAATCAAGCTGGATTTACATGTCAATCACAATCCCTTTTCCCTTCCCTCCTCCAGTCCCCCCAACACAATACTCCATTCCCTTTCTGATCCCCAGGTTAGGGGACACCTTCCATGAGGGATCTTCAAAGTGTATTAAATCATTTAGAGCAGGGACTAGGACCAGCCCCATGTTGCTAGGATGAGAGAGTTGTGCTTTATGTAGAAAGGGCTCAGAAAGTTCATTCACATGCTAGGAATAAGAACTAATTCACTACAACAGGCCCCATAGATTGCTCAGGCTTCCTAACTGACACTCATGTTAAGGGGGCCTGGAACAGTCCTATGCTTGTTTCCCAGCTATAAATCTGTGGTTGATGAACTCCCCCTTCTTCAGGACAGCTCTTTCTGTGACTTTCTCCAGGCTGGTCTTGCCCCATTTGCTCATCATTCCTTCCTACCTGAAACTAGATTCCAGGAGTTTGGCTCAGTGGTTACCTGTAGCTGTCTGCTTCTTCTTCCATCAGCTACTGGATGAAGGCTCTAGGATGGCATAAAAGGTAGTTATTGAGCTCATTATCAGAGAAGTGCATTTTAGGTAACCTCTCCACTATTGCTTAGATTGTCAGTTGGTGTCATCCTTGTAGATCTCTGGAAATCTCCCTAGTGCCAGATCTCTTCTTTAACCTAAAATTGGCCTATCTGTTATGGTATCTCTCATCCTGTTCTCCTTTATTCTTATTCTGATGCAAGTTTCCTAATTCCCCATTTCCTCCTCTCCCCTCCTCATCTCCCCTTTCATTCTCCCAGTTCCCTCTCCCCTACCCACATGCTCCCATTTAGCTGAGGAGATCCCATCTCCTTCCCCTTCTCTGGGGAGCCATACATTCTTCTCTTAGAGTACTCTTTATTTCCTAGCTTCTCTGGTTGTGAGTATTGTAGACTGGTAATCCTTTGTTCCTTGTCAAAAATCCATGTGTGAGTGAGTACATACCATGTGTTTTGTGACTGGGTTACCTCATTCAGGAAGGTTTCATCTAGTTCCATCCATTTGCCAGTGAATGTCAAGATTCCATAGGGTTTTTCTGTTTAGTAGTACTCCATTGTGAAAATAGACCACATTTTCTCTTTCCATTTTCACCTGAGGGGCATCCAGGTTGCTTCCACATCCTGGCTATTACACACAACACTGTTATCAACTTAGTCAAACAGATATCCTTGTTGTATTAATGTGCATTATTTGGGTATATGCCCAAGAGAAGAATTGCTGGATCTTGAGGTAGACTGATTTCCATTTTCCTGAGACACCACCATACATGATTTCCAAAGTGGTCATACAAGTTTGCATTCCTACCAGCAATGCTGGCGTGTTCCTTTTTCTCCACATCATCTCCAGCATAGAATGTTGTAGGGGAAGCTGTAGCCACGCCTTCTTAGGGGCTGGCTACAGGAGTACCTGAGGGCTTGTGAGGGCGTGGTCAGAGTGAGTAGGGGGACTGCGTTTTCGGTTTGGTTTCTCTTTGCTTCTTGCTGTACAGACTACCACCGGCTGGCTGGTCCGCTCTGTAAGTAAGGCTTTTCCCTATTAAATACCCTTATATTTCTACCTGACTCCATATTGGTAATTACCTACTATAGAATGTCATTGGTGTTTTTTTATTTTAGCCATTGTGGCCAGTGTAAGATGCTATCTCCCAGTTATTTTGAATTGCATTTCCCTCACGGCTAAGGATTTTGAGCACATTCTTAAATGTCTTTCAGACATTTTAGATTCCTCTGTTAGTGGTGTATATTGAGATCCTATATATGCTCAAGGTGTGAACCGTGTTCCTGACTTCTTCCCATTGTCAGTGGTTAAGGTGTACAATGCCCAGCTCCTTCTACAGCAGCATGTCTGCCTGCATTCTACCATATTACAACGTGATGATACTTGATAAAACCTCTGCAATTTTAAGCCAGCCCAATAACATGTTTTTTCTTTAAATGATTAGCAATATACATGGTGTCTCTTCCCAGCTATAGAAACCCTATATCAGTGTATGATTCCATACCATTTTAGAAAGGAAATGTAAGAAATACTGCCAGATTTAGTTTTGAGAAGATCATATTATACATAGGCTTGTGTACTTGTGCATCATGTGTTATTAATAGAAAACCTAGTATTCAATTGTAGTGATTCTTTATTTCATGTACCATGCAACAGGTATTTAAATCAATATGTTGATAGCAGAATAAATAATATGATCATGTATCAACAACTACCTTTTATGTTTGTGATCCAGATAAAATTAAAAGTAGAGTGTTATTACAAAAAATTTCAGCACCATACTTGGAATATATATAACTATTTGCAAAGCCATTCTTATAATTTCCCTGGGTAACTGGTAACTGAAAAATTACTTTAATAGTCATTATTTCAGCTTCTAGAGTTGGAGACATAGCATTAAAAGAAAATTTAGAGATAAACTCACTGAATTGCATCTAAATTAGAAAAATGTTCAAGACAATATTGACACTGATTTCATAGAAAGATTTGTTGGAGGAAAATCCACATAGAAATGTAAACAATATAAAATTACTTCCACTTTCAGTTCTCTCGAACTTAAGTTAACATGCAGACAATTGTTTGGAAGCTGCCTCTTGTATAAAAACTGTCATAATTTGAATAATGAGCTAATGGTATAGAATGAAATATTTACTAGAATTTATTTTAAAATATGCAAAATATATTATTTTCTAAACTATACATTATGAGTTTTACTAGCTAGAGCTTTCTTATGAGATCTTGTCTCAAGCAACAGGGCAAAATTATATTCAGCTATATTTGTAATTGTGTGTGTGTGTGTGTGTGTGTGTGTGTGTGTGTGTGTGTGTTTGTGATTGAGAAATATCTTCCTATTGTATTCACTTTGTAGTCCAAATTGGCTTGAATTCAAGGACATCTGCCTGTCTCTGATTTCATAATCAGCTAAATTCATATATGAAAACAATTTAACACACACCACTAGCATACACCAAAAAAGACTTTAAGAGGTCTCTGCTGAGATTAAGCTGAACACTTAAGTGTATTTTGGAAAAGGATTTCAGGATGAGTCTAAGATAATCAGTGTTGGAATTTCATTTTGAGATAGGTTTTTTTTCTTCATATCTATGGCTGACTTGAACTCAGATTGCAGATGAGGTAGGACCCAAATTCACAGAACTTTGCTTGTCTCGCCTTCCCAGATAATACATTGAATGCTGTGCGCCATACCATTCTGTTGTAATTTTATTATTTATTTACTTATATATGTTTGTATGAGTGTGAGTCTTTTTTTTCCATTTTGTGGCTTTGGAGAGTGTCCTGGAAACAGCTCTTGTAGACCAGGCTGGTCTGGAACTCATAGAAATTCTCTGCCTCTGTCTCCCGAGTGCTGGGATTAAAGTTGTGTGCCACCAATGCCCAGCTTGCATGTGATTCTTTATGTGTCAAAATTGTGCATGTGTGTTATGGTTTGGGTATAAATATCAGGGAACAATTTGCATGTTTGGTTTTACAGTTAGCATGTGTGAGACAGGGTTATCAGTTCCCATGCCACAAAAATAGACTTGGCAGGATTTCTTTTGTCTCCATAGACTTGTCATCAAAAGCATTGGATTATAGACATGTACTGTAGAATACAAAAGTGAAGACATAGTTTGTTTTTTGTTTGCCTGTTTTATTTTCTTTTCCTTATTTACTTTTGTTTTTTCAAGACAGGGTTTATCTATGGCTTTGGAGGCTCTCCTGGAACTAGGTATTGTAGAGCAGGCTGATCTTAGATGTACAGAAATCCACCACCCACTGCTGCTCTTGCTCCTGATGTTGTGTCTGTTATTCTGTGAAACCCAGCCTCTGCCATTACTGTTCATCCCACACAGAAATGGCCCCTGAACTTCAGGGTTCCCATAGTTCTGGTCTGACTGAGACTGATAAGAAAGCTGAGGGAGGGGAGGGAAAAGGAAGGAAGCGAGCCTCATCTCTCACATGAGGTTATTGTAATTCATTTTCATTTTGTCTGATTTGGATTGCTGAATCCAGAGAGGACTATAGGTTTGTAGAAATTTTTCAATTATATCCAGGAGGACAAGTGGAAGTTGCTATGGATACTAGGAAGACAGCAGGGTCTTCAATCTGATATAGGGGCTGTGGTGCATTTGCTGCTACACGGAGCTGAACTCAGAGCTTCAGTGTTCTGGGAAACCACAAAGTGGTGAGCTAGGGGATGCTGTCTGCAGATGGGGAGGAGCAGATGGCAAGGTATGGCAGACAGTGTGGTGGGTCCTGCCTGTATATGGGGGAGACTGCAGCCAGATTCCCTCTCTTGTGAAGTTCCATGAGGTCCATGTAAATTCTTTGATCAAGAGGGAGGACTCTCAATAACTATACTCTGTGGTCTTCATCTGATCAGATCATTGGGCACAGATAGCTGTGTATAGGGACACGTTTCTAGTCAAGGTCAACATTTTTGATATACATATGGAAAGCAGCTTGCCTAAGTCAGAGGCCTAGTTTTTCCAGTAGTGTATTGAAATTCAACACTTTTGCATTTAACCATTACATGTAATATACATCCATAGTTAATTTTGTTCAGATGGTCCAGAGGCTTCTCATGTATCGGGTAGCAGTCCCCTATTTTGCTTTGGAAATAGAATGACTCCCTAAATAGAATTGAGCTGAGGGAAGACTGCCTCTGAAACACCCAAAGATAAGTATATGCTAACCAGTCTTTCTTGGATACTAGGATACACATTTGTTCACCAGGATTGTTCAGACATTTGACTCCAAACCATTAAAAAGAAGCCACCCCCGATTTACAAGAAGCCTCTTGGCCCATTCCCATATCAAAAACAGCCCTTTGACAAAGTACTCAAGGAGGCATTACAGGGCTCAACAAACCTTAAACCTTGGTGTCATAAATATTTATATTTTTTTCCTTTTTATCTTTTGTGTTTTTTATAATATAGCTTCCTCTGTGGCTTTGGAGGCTGTCTTGTAACTAGCTCTTGTAGACCAGGCTGGTCTCAAACTCACAGAGATCCAACCACCTTTTCCTCCTGAGTGCTGCAATTAAAGGCTTTCACCACTACCACCTTGTTTTTAGTTTGTTTTTTGTATTTTGGTTTTTCTTTCAGAAAGCATAGTTTTTCCAGGTGGGCTATATGACACAAGGTAAAAAATATTTGAAAATAAAACACTGTTCACTGTTGTGGTAAGAACTTACCTCATCTAGCAAGGTTATCATTTATGCTTTCCGGTTGGGAGGAGGAACATTCTTGGGAGAGTTAGTAACAGCCTGGGGCCTAGGACTTGGGAGCTTTTCCTAAGGGCCTGGTGTATTGACAATGAAACAAATCTCCTTCTCTAAAAACTGCAATATTTTTGGGAGAGCTGGTAATAGTTTCGGACCAGGAATTTTTAAAAGGATTGCTGCACATACTGAGATTACCAACTATTCCAACCATATGCAGCTATTTTTGTCTGTCCTAAGGCCACTGTGTCTTTAGTCAGTAATATTCTTAAGATACTCTGTTTCCTTTGTGTGGTATTGTTTGACTAGTCTCCTCCTGATTTTCTCTGATGATATTATAGTTTCTGATGACTTCCTATAAGTTTCCCAAATCCTTCCATTCTCCCACACCATTTATTCAGTATACAAGATGCTATCATACCTAAGAAGCTTAGTTAGCATGTAGAGAGATGACTCAGAGGTTAAGAACACTGGCATCTCTTCCAGAGGTCCTGAGTTTAATTCACAGCAAGCACATGGTGGCTCACAACCATATATAATGAGATCTGGTGCTCTTTTCTGGCCTGCATGGGTATATGCAGACAGAACACAGTATACATAATAAATCTTAAATATGAAGAAGAAGCTTAGTTTTTTTTCCTGGGGGGCATAATCCTCTGCAATACTTCACCAACCTAACCTTCATTTTTTCTACCTTCTACTTGTCCTATCTTTCATAACTGTTTCAACCTTCACCTCAGAACCCTGACCCTGAAGGAATATCCTTGCTGTGTGACTGTATTCTACTTATCTGGTACTATCACTTTTATGAACTGATACTTTTCTGGTTTATGGTGTTTTGAGAGATGGTATGAACAATCTTGAATGGTAATGGGAGACTCTGAAGCCATGACATTGTAAGATATAAAACTTGCAGTATCAATGCCAAGTGTTCACATATGGGTACTGCTTTCGGTGGAAGTGGGAAGGAAGATTAGAAAACTGAAGTTCTGGTTTCTACGAGTTCTGAATATTGCATTCCATTTTCAAGTTTTTATTACAAATGTTACAAAGAGTTTAGGAAGTTATATGAAAATGTTGATGTGGATTGTCTTTCACCAATACATGATTAGAATGTTTGTAACTTGTTGCTACAACTAAATGCAATGGTGTGATTCAGTGAAATTTATTTCCAGGGAGAAAAGATGTTTCTGAAGTTCAGAGATTACTGAAGTGTGCATGGTATTTGGCAGGTAGTTAGGACATGATCCATGTTTTGTGCCATAATCTGTGGAAGCAGATTTCAAATTATTTTTCTATGCTGTTTTGTGAATGAGCATCAGAGGGGCTGCAATTACCTGAAAGAAGTAGAAATTATTGCAAGGAGGTGCTGCTACATAGCAATAGATCACCTCAATTTCCATAGGTGTCAGGGCTTTGCATGAGATCTAAGGCCATTCTTGGCCAGCCACATAAGTGTATATTAACCTTTATATAGCAGCTCCTTAGAACAACTTGACTCCATCCTCCACCCAAAGATTCAGTCACCTGGGCAACCCTTCCTGGACCTCTTACTCATAAACTCTTTACCCTGCCAAACATCTTCTTTTTTCCTAATATCCTGCCTACACTAACACCTGGTGCACACACAATCAACTCTACCCCTCCCCATATCCTGCTCTACTGACCATATAAGCTAGCCTGAGAAAAATAAAGTTTGCCACTTGATCAGAATCCTGTCCTGTGGTTGTTCTTTCTGTGTCTCTTGTCCCCATTCCCTATCCCTGACTCTCTTGCCCCAGGTTGATGTCCTGCATTTCGGGACAGGGATTCTGTTTTTGGAAGAAATATCAGTTGGTCAAGGGTCAGAAACAACATATCAAGTGTCACTTCGAGATAATTTTGTGAAAGTTTTGAAGTCTGTGTTTATATAATTTCTATACACATAGAAATATAGGGAGAGGATTACATTGGTCAAGATCATGCTTTTCCTTTCCTGTGTTTTCTTTGGTCTTTTGATTAAAAGTTGACTTATTTTCCCTGCTTTATTTCTTGACTTTTCCTCATTCTTTCAAACTGTGTTTTATATATTTTTGATTGTTGTATCTTTGGGACAAGACTAGTCCTCATATTATTTGAATCTGTGCACTGTAATCAAAAATTGCAATGTAATTATATTCATTTTTGTTTATATTTATGGACATTCCCCAAATTTTCTACATGAAATTTCTTATGTTATCAGTTCCTTAAGGTTTGTATTGTTAGAAAGTTTTTGTGGAGACTCAGTTTTAGTTTTTTTTCTTCTTTATGTAAGATGATTGCCTCTTCCCATTTCTTGGCATTTCCGTGTTTACCAGTTGTTGATATCTTGATGTTTGAGTCTTACTACTTCAGATATTGATCTGATTAATGCATTTCCTTTGGATTTTTCTCTTGGTTTTGTTTTGAGACACGGTTTCTCTATAGCTTTGCAATCTATCCTGGCACTCACTCTGAGACCAGGTTGACCTCATACTCATAGAGATCCACCTGCCTCTGTCTCCTGAATGCTGGGATTAAAGAAATATGCCACCAACTCATGGCAGCTTTGGATTTTTAAAACCTCATATATTACTGTATCTATCTCTTAATTAGCCTCAGGTATCAACATGAAAAAACCTAGGATCATCTGAGCAAACATCTATTGAGTGTGTTCTTAGATAAGAATGTCTTATTTCTGAATGAAAAAGATTGTATTGACTGATGACTGACATAAGAAGAAGAATTCAAGTGAATTGGCAATGTCTCTGAGCAAGTGTGCCTGGACTGGCTAAGAGAGATAGCTGAGCCCAAGTGTCTAACAAAGCTAAAGAGAAAATTAGAAACAATGGTTCGACATGTTTTACCTTCAGTGACTAACTTGAGTTTCTATCCTAAACTACCCCCAAATTAGACACTGGCCTAAGGTAACAACAAAATCAGTTCATTACCAGAGTAGCTGTTACTTAGCTAATTTAATCACTGCAAAACTGAAGAATGTTGGAACAAAATAATGCTACTTTATAAGTTATTTATTTGCTGTAATGGACATAAGAATGTTGACTTTTCAAAGAATGTTGAAGATATCGAGACTTTAAATGGCAAAAGACATGAAAGCTCTCCATAGTGCTGTGGTTGTAGCACATGAAAGATGGGAATTTTGAGAATAATGGCAGACCCTGTCTGTCAGAGACAGGATTTCAGTGGGTAAAATTATCTGCAGGGCACCATGCAGTTGGACTGATCTACCTGCCTTGAGAGACATTTGTCATAGGATATTCAGGATAAAGCCCATGCCTCCTAGGACACAATGTACATTCAGTTTCCTGATGGGCTGTTGCTCTCCACCAGATAGGGAAGCATTCAGGATAATCTGTATTCTCTATGCTTTCTTAGTAATCAAGGAAGTATGTAAGCTTAACAAGAAAATTGTTCTTAGATATTAATCTTATATACCCTGTATGGCTTGCAATTTTCGTATTATTTTGGCAACTACAACTTTATTGATTCTGGAAATTGCCACTAATTTATGTTTCTGATAAATATATAAAAAGTCTGTTAACTCAATAAAACAATCATATCCTTCTCTTGCTGTGGCCCTCTAGGCAGATCCGGGCTTCATTCCTTTTTGAATATTGGGTGATCTTGGCCTCTAAGTAACCACATGTTCTTAGAAGATTTCATGAAAAATTTAGCTAGAGTTCATTTGTGTGATATTTTGGCCCTGAATCTTTGTTAATATCTACAGGTTCCAAAAAAGTGACTAAGGCTGGGTTTAATATTATTGTGCTGATGTCTTAGACAAAATATTGTCTCTGTTGATGGTTTTTGTTGTTGACTCTTTCAGGGCTACAGTGAAAAGGACTCAAAGAGGATGATATGAATGTCTCTGTTTTCTTAAGAAAGGAGCACGAATAGTTTCTTATAACAACACATTGATGGAAAAGCGACAGTAATTTTCAAGGTTTTAACACCATTAAAGAAAAGGCACGGTGGTGCTCTCCAGCAGTCCCAGGGCTGCTGGCCCCTCCGCCCACCTCTCGCCCTCTAGGAGGCAGGCCGGGCAGACAGCAGGGGTGGCCATGTTTCTGCCACGCAGCATGTAGGCCAACCACAAGGACCTCATCCACGATGTGTCTTTCGACTTTCCTCTGTGCTGGAGGTCACCTGCTACAGCGATCAGAGCATCAAAGTCTGGGATAAAAGTGAAAGTGGAGATTGGCATTGTACTGCTAGTTGGAAGACACATAGTGGATCTGTATGGCATGTGACATGGGTTCATCCTGAATTTGGAAAAGTTTTGGCTTCCTGTTCTGTTGACCGAACAGCAGCTGTTTGGGAAGAAGTAGTAGGAGAATCAAACGATAAACTTCGAGGCCAGAGTCACTGGGTGAATAGGAAAACTCTACTGGACAGTAGAACATCTGTTACTGATGTGAAATTTGCTCCCAAACATATGGGTCTGATGTTAGCAACCTGTTCATCAGATGGCATAGTAAGAATATATGAGGCCCCAGATGTTATGAATCTCAGCCAGTGGTCTCTACAGCACGAGATCTCATGTAAGCTGAGCTGTAGCTGTATTTCTTGGAACCCTTCCATCTCTCCTGCTCATTGCCCCATGATCGCAGTAGGAAGTAATAACAGCAGTCGAAAAGCAATGACCAAGTTTCAGATTTTTGAGTACAATGAAAACACCAAGAAATATGCAAAAGCAGAAACAATTATCAAAACAATTTTTTAAATGTTCTGGAGACTAACTTGTGTTTAAAAACTGAAGACATTGCTACTAACCTCATAATTAAACTTTGGAGAGGAGGAAAATATAGTTTTATTCTAATTTCGATTAAAAAAGAGAAAGGGCCCTGCTCTTCATTTAAAGCCTAAGAAGGTAGCCCAAGTTTATGACTCTATCCAGCAATGCTTTTACCTTACTGAAGGAGTAGGCAAAGTAATTCCTTGTCTCAGGAGCAACATTATTCAAAAGCTGGCAAATTTGATTCAAGCTTGATAGGGTCCAAAAAATCGTGGCAGATTCACCTAATTTTTAACTGATTATGCAACCAATAAAGTTGCAAATATAAAGATGATGGATTCTTCTTTTGTCAGTTCTTCACTATAGTACATGTCTATGTTTTGGACAGTCAGAGCCCAAGTGAATATTCTGTGAGAGTTCATTGCATGAAGTAGTGAAGATGAAGCTGAGTTGCATTTGAGACCACAAGATGTTGAGATATCCATGCTATGAGACATCTGTCATGGAGACTTTCATATGAGGAAGGGAAGTAGTAAACATGTGAGATAAATAAGAAGTCCTGGGGTTTGTGTGGAATTTTGATCATATTTTTATAATAAAGCTTGTGTGGCATCAGAGACCAGAGTTACCAGTTAACTGACCAAAAAATGCCATAGAGGGTTGGGAAACTGTGTAGAGATTGGAGACCAGAATTAGTAAGGAGGGGCTAAGATAGGAACTTTCTCTGTTTTAGATTGAGAAATGTAAAGGTATTAGTCACTGATTGTTTCTCAACTGCTTCTCTGATATTTCACATTGTTACACCCATATCTGACTTCTGATTTTTTCTTACTTACGCCAAGTTGTGTTGGTGAAAACCTTTAATATCAGCTCCCAGGGAGCACTGATAGGGATATCTTTGTGAGTTTGAGACCAGAATGGTCTACAACAGCTCTTTCCAAGAGAGCCTCCAAAGCCACAGAGAAACCCTGTCTCAAAAACCAAAACAAAAAATAGATTGCTTATATTAACACTTTATGAGGTGCCTTAAAATATATGCTCAGTGAACTAAAGGGTAATTAAGACTTCTAGGGATAGATTAAATCATAGATTTATATTTTATATCATATATTTAAATCATAGATTCATGTTTTTATATCATATACCTATGTTTTTCAATTGTTACTGAACAAGAAACAATAGCATTAGAAGATATTAGATAAAAAAGAAACTGCTAAAATAAACCAATCTATATACTTTAGGGATACTTTGTTCTCAGAATAAATTACAAAATATGGCTTACATCAGGGAAGAGTTTTGGCTTTTGTTTCGATGGGGGAGGTGGAGGGGAACCCAGTGATCATTGAAAATGATAAAGATTATATTCAAACAAAAGAAGGTTTCTTAAAACACAATGTTGTTCATCAAACAACATTGACATTCAATCTAAACGAATTTATGAGACTAACAGATGTCTTTCACTGGATTAAATATAATTTGCCAAACTAGAAATCTGCAAAGGTATGTTGAGGCAGATTTGTTTTGTCTTTCAAAACATAATATTCTCCAAGGAAGGAATATAAAGATCACTGGTGTCCTGTGCTTTTAGGACTGTGTCTGCTAGTCAAGATTATGTGTCTCACTGGGTTTTCTGTTTTTGGGACAGATTTGGGGGGAGCAGTGGTACTGACAAAACTATATTTGCATATCTAAAAGACATTTATTTATTATACTCATTACAATCAGTGCTCTGATTCACATATATGTTTGACCACTAATATCAAAAATATAGTAGAATTCCTTAGAATCAATGATTCATGGCTTATCTTTAGAGACATGAAAAATCAGGAGAAATAATAGTTTAACATTTGCAAGTCATTGGAAGCAAAGTTGTTAAAACAGGCTTCTCAAAAATTATAACTGGTGTTAAAACATTTCCTCACTAGCCTCTCTGTCCAATATCAATGTGTTAGTTATTCCCAAATTGTGTGAAATGAAAGCTGAATACTTCATGTAATTTATCCAGGGACTTAGGTGTGCTCCAGCACAAAATATATAGACTAATAAATTCTGATGTGAAAACAAACTTAAAATTTTGTATTTCACAGTAGGATGGGTTCATTGTTTACTCAAACAAAAGGACATATCATACTTCCTTTTGAACCTTAATGCATAGTACCTGTGCTAGTCTGAATGTAATTGTCCCCCATGAGCTCACAGGGAATGGCACTGTTATGAGGTTGGTTTGTTGCTGTAGGTATGGACTTATTGAAGCAAGTGTGTCACTGGGAGTGTGCATACTGAGATCTTATATATGCTGAAGCCATGAACAGTGTCCCAGACCATTTCCCATTGTCAGTGTTCAAGCTGTGAAATGCCAAGCTCCTTCTATAGCACCATCTCTGCCTGCATTCTACCATGTTGCAACATGAAGATAATTAATAAAACCTCTAAAAATGTAAGCCATCAAATTAAATGTATTTCCTTTAAAAAATTAGCCACAGCCAGAGTGTAGTGGTGCATGCCTTTCATACCAGCACCCAGGATGCAGACCGGTCTGGTCTACAAGAGCGAGTTCCAGGACAGCCTCCAAAGCAACAGGGAACCTGTTTCAAAAAGTAAAATAAAATATTAGCCATCTACATGGTGTCTCTTCACAGCTATACAAACCAAAACTTGGTCAATACATGATTCGTTACCCTTTAGAGAGGAAATTTGAGAAACCCTGACAAGTTTCCATTATACAAGATCATATTATACATAGGTTTGTGAACTTGCACATCATGTGTTATTAATAGAAAAAAACCTAGTAATCAATTATGGCAATTCTTTATTATGTAACATACAATAACAGCTATTTAACTCATTAACACCAACCACCACCAAAGCCCTGAGCCCATCCGCTTGCTTGCATTGGGCTCCCTCCCTCCCTGCCGGCCGGCTCCAGTGCCTTCCTGCCATCTCTGCCGCTGCCGCTGCCGCACCCGATCCATCCATTCATCCATTAATTAATTAATTCCTTCATTCGTTCGTTCGAATTTTCATTTATGGACTCCACGGTGGGAGCGAGCATGCAGGTGCTGGCGAGCTCTAGAAGGAAAACCCCTCCCCCATCACCACGCTTGCCCCACCTGCTCGCCAGCTGCCACTTCCTAAACTGCATCACTGACTTGACTGCTGCCACCTGGCTGCTGCCTGCATTCAGTTCCCTGGATGGCTCAGCTCTCTGAGTCACTGATTCACTGACTCACTTGTTCATTCACTTGCAAAGCCAGCCTGGGGAGTCAGCAGTTCCTAGAAAAGTTTTCCTGCAGAGAGCTTGCTCCGGACTACATTTCCCAGTGTGCCCTGCTCTCCCAAGCAATCACTCTTCCGTCCGCCTGCTCGCCTCTGGGCTTCCTTCCTTCCCGGGATTTTAGAAGACTTAGGATACAGGTAGGATTTTGTGATTTTTTAGAGGGGTGGAAGATACGGGAGGGAGGGGATGGAGGGCAGGGGATGAAGGGAGGGCAGGGGAGGGAGGGGGCAGTGTAATGAGGAAAGGGAGGCTGTGGAGCGATCAGCTCTATCCCCGTGCTGTCTCCCACGTGAGCTTTTCCTAATTCATTCTGATTTGGTACCATTTGGTTTGCTGCATCGTCAGGGAGGTTCTTTGGTGTGTAGAAACTTTTGAATTATATTCTGGAGGACAACGGGAAGTTCCTATGGAGACCAGGAAGGTTTCAGGGTCTGCAAGTTAGCCTGGTGCCAGTGCTATTGAAATGAATATTGTTGCAGATCTAGAGAAAGGATTTTTTCTTGTGTGGGAGGCATGGCCAGGAACCACAATACTGTGTCTTTAAGCACACTCTAACCCTATGGGAGGCGCTCTTGTCACTCAAGCCTCACTATCCAATCAGGCCCTCCAGGAGACCTGCCAGTCAGAAGAGGTTCAGGGCTCTTCTGCTCACCAGGCTTGACTTTGAAGAGGAGACAGCGGTTTTGTTTCCTGTGGTGCAGTTGCTGCTGCAGGGAGCTGAGCTGAGAACTTCAGTGATCTGGAAAACCACAAAATGGTGAGCTAGGGGATGCTGTCTGCAGATGGGGAGGATCAGATGCTGAGGTGTGGCAGACAGTGTGTTGTGTCCTCCTTGTATCTGTGGGGAGAGTGAGGCCAGATTCCCTGTCTTGGGAAATCCTATTTGGCCCATGTAAATTGTGTGACCTAGTGGGAGGTCTGTCACTAATTTTGCTCTGCAGGCTTAATTTGATCAGAGTATTATGAGCAGGGAGATGGATATAGGAAAAGGTTTCTAGTCAACTTAAAGATTCCTTTTTTTCTTTTTTCTTTTTGGATTTTTGAAGACAGGGTTTCTGTGTGTAGCTTTGGAGCTCATCCTGGCACTCACTCTGTTGACGAGCCTGGCCTTGAACTCACAGAGATCAACCTGTCTCTGTCTCCCAAGTGCTGGGATTAATGGTGTTTGCCACTAACACCTGGCACAACTGCAAAATTCTTGTAGATTATAGGGAAAGCAGCTTGCTTATCCCCGAGATGACTAGTTTTTCCAGTATTTTCTTGACATTCAACACTCTGCATTTAACATTTACGTGCAATCTCCATTCTTCATTAATTTTGTGCAGGTTGTCCAGAGGCATCTCATGTGTTGGGTAGCATTCTTCTATACTCCATAATGTAGGAGAGTAGAATTGTTGATATAAAGGATTTACCAATGCTTAGGAAATAGAATGTCTCCCAAAATAGAATTGAGCTGTGGGAGGACTGCCTGTGAAACACCCAAAGATAAGTACATTCTAACCAGCCTTGTTTGGATGCGAGGATACACATTTGTTCATAAGCATTTTCCAGACGTTTGGCTCCAAACCATTGCAAAGAATCTACCCCTGATTTACCACAAGCCACCAGGCCCCTCCCCATATCAAAGAACAGGCCTCTAACAAGCTGGACAAGGAGACATTACAGGGTCACAAAAAAATTTAAATCCTGGTGTCAGAAAATTCTAGTTTTTTTTTTTCTTGAGAATAATCACAGTTTTGTCAGGTGGATAATATGACACCAGGTAAAAATTATTTGTAAATAAAACACGGGTTTTGTTAAGAACTCACCACATTAAGCAAGACTTTCATTTAAGCCCTCAGCCTGGATGGACTCAATAACAGTTTGTGGTTTGGCCTTGAGAGCTTTCATTGGGGCCTGATGTTTTGACAATATTCAGAGCTCCTTTCTAAAATCTGCAGTATGATTTAGAGAGTTGTTAATGGTCTGGGGCCAGGAACATTTGGAAGTGTCTCTTCAAATCCTGAGAACCAAACTCTTCCTAGCATATGGAGCTATTGTTTTCTGTCCTAAGGCCACTGTGTTAAGTCAGTAATGTTCTTGAGATACATTGTTTCTGTTGTGTGGAATTGTTTGACTAGTCTCTTCCTGTATTTCTCCAATTATATGATATTTTCATGAATTTATATGGTTCTACCATATGCTTCCAACCTCCCACTCAATTTGTGTGGTGTACAGGATGCTATTCTTGTCAAGAAGCTTAGTTAGTCTGTGGCATATCATCTGCAATAACTCACAAACCTAGCATTTACCTTTGTTATGTTCTACTTGTTCTATCTTTCATATCCCCATGACCTTCACCTCAGGACACTGTCACTGAAGAATGACCCGTTGTTTCCCGTCAGTCCTGTACTTAAGAATTTACTTAAGGAATATCCTGGCTGTGTGATTGTATTTTACTTAACTACTAGTATGCACTTCTAAGAACTGGAATCTTTCTTATTTATGGTGTTCATCTTTATAAGAAAGGTATGAGAAACTTTTCATCTGCTATAATGCAAGTCTCTAGTCTGTGGAATGCATGGTCATAAAACCTATTTCATGTTTTCAAAATAATTTTTGACATTTGAAATGCATCATGTTGAACTTGCGATTTCAGCCTCCAAGCACTATCAATAATACTCCATTGTTTTCTATTCTGTGGCCTGCTTTTCTTTAACTCAGTTACATGGAAACAACAGTTGCTGTGTGGATGTTACCTGTGTTTGCTCTCAGGGTTTTCCAGCTCTGAGGCAATGGTTTGCTTGCACAGGACATTAAGTATGTAATGGAATGTGCAAATAAAGAACCCTGTGCTTTGGGTGAGGAACAGGTTGTACTATATGAGAGAAGAGGGGTTGCTACTAAAATACAAACTTTTTAGACTAGGGCTCTGTATACTCTGCTCTTAGGGCAGAGCTGGAAGGACTGTTCTGTCTGAGTAATTTGATCTCTGATTACCCAGTAGTGAAGCTGCTAATATGAGTCCTACCAGGTTGGCTTTAGACAATGTAGGTTATCTTGAGGGGCAGGTGTTAGCAGTCAGGAGTACTAGTGTCAGTTAATTTGTGGGTTCTTGCGATGGTTTCTTCTGCCTTTGCTGAATTGAGTTGTATGAAAGACCACAAGCTATACTTTAGTGAGTGTACGGTGTTCGTAGGAGGTCTGGTGAGCTATCATTTCTTTTCTTTACTTAGTTATTTATTGGCTGCTTGTTTTTCCAGATACAGTTTCACTGTTTAACAATTATGTCCTAATGGGACTTACCCTCTAGAGCAATGTGGTCTTGAACTCACAGAGATCTTACTGCATTGGCCTCCCTGGTGCAGTTATTAATGACATGTGCCACCATGCCACCACCCAGTAAGCTTTCAATTCTGTTGGAAGTTGAACAGAACATGAGCCAGTGTGTAGTTCTCTTGGTATGTATGTTGAGCTGTGCAATGTCCTTTGTCTTGCAGGCCTCCGAATATGGATTTACTTGGTAAGAGGAAACTCTGCATCCCTAGCATGGAGGGGTAAAATTCTTGCAGTATCACTGTCCAGTGTTCACATATGGGCAGTGCTATTGGTAGCAGTGGGAAGACAATTAAGAAACCTGAAGGTCTGCTTTCTGGAAGTTCTGAATATTGTATTTCTTCTCATGATTTTATTGAAGATATTGCAAATAGTTTAGGAACTTGTAGAAAAATGGTGATGTGGATTGTCTTTCATGTATACATGATTATTATGCTCGTAACTTGTTGGTGCAACTAAACACAATGATGTGATTCAGTGAAGTTTAGTTCCAGGGGAGAAAAGGAGTTTCTGATGTGCAGAGATTTCTCAAGTGTTCATGGTGCTATGCAGGTAGATTGGGCAGATTCCATGTTATGTTCCATAGGCCATGGAAATTGGGAGCATTTCTTCCATTTTTTAATTTAAATTAGAAACTACCTTGTTTTGCATGCCAATCACAATTTCCTCCCCCCTCTTCCCATGCCCCTCACTGACCCCCTTTTCCATCCCCTTTCTGCTCCCCAGGGAATGTGAGGTTGAATGTGAGGCCTCCATGAGTGATTTTCTACGTCTGTCATATCATTTGGGGTTACCTCACTCAGAATTATTTCTTCTACTTCCATGCATTTCCCTTTTTATTTTAATATTCCATTGTTTTTTTCTGCTGAGTAGTACTCCATTGGGTAAATATATCATATTTTGTGTATCCATTATTCAGTTTAGGGTCATCTAGGTTGCTTCCACTTTCTGGCTATTACAAATAATGCTGGTATGTACATAGTTGAACAGTTCTCCTTTTTGTATGAATGTGCTTCTTTTGGCTATATGCCTACATGTGGAAGTGCTTGATCTTGTGCGACTCTGATTTCCATTTTCCTGAGGATCCACTGTTCTTATTTCCGTAGTGTCTGTAGTACTTTGCACTTCCACCAGCACTGGAGGAGTGTTCACCTTTTTCTACATCATCTCCATCAGAAACTGTCTTTGGTGTTTTTGATTTTAGCCATTCTGACAAGAACAATATGGTATCTCAGCATTTTTTGATTTGCATTTTCCTGCTGTGTAAGGCTATTGAGCACTTTCCTTATATTTTTTCTGCCAGTTTAGACTTCTCTATTGAGTATTCCTTATTTAATTCTGCACCTAACTTTTTAATTGGATTTTTGGTATTCTGGTGATGAACTTCTTGAGTTATTTCTATATTTTGGAAATCAGCCCTCTGGCAAATATGCAGTTGATAAGTATCATTTCCCATACTGTGTGCTGCCGTTTTGCCTTGCTGACTCTGTCTTTTGCCTTACAGAAGCTTCTAGTTTCAGGAGGTCACATTAATTAATTGTCAATTTCAGTGTCTGTGCTACTGTTGTTATGTTCAGAAAGAAGTCTAGTACTGTATAAATATTTCAAGGGTACTGCCCACTTTCCTTCTAATAGGTTCAGTATGGCTGGATTTATGTTGAGGTCTTTGATCCATTTGGAGTTAAGTTGTGTACATAGCAATAGACATGGAGTCTTCTACACGTCAGCATCCAGTTATGCCAACAAAATTTGATGAAGATGTGTTATTTTTTCCATTGTATAACTTTAGCTTCATTGTCCAAAATCATGTATTCATAGGTATGTGTGTCAATATCATGGTTTTCAAATGAATTCCATTGGTCTATCTGTCTTTTAAATACTTTTTCTTTTTCTTTATTTTTTTTGGTTTGGTTTTTCAAGATAGGGTTTCTCTGTTGCTTTGAAGGCTGTCCTGGAACTATCTCTTCTAGAATATACAGGTCTCAAACTCACAGAGATCCATCTGCCTCTCCTTCCTGAGTGCTGGGATCAAACACGTGCACCACCACCACCCAGCAAAGCTTCATATATTTTGATTAATTTTTTCCGAGATAGGGTTTCCGTGTGTAGCTTTGGAGCCTATCCTTGCACCCACTCTGTAGACAAGACTGGCCTCATACTCCCAGAGATTTGCCTGCCTCTGCTTCCTGAATTCTGGGATTAAAGTAGTGGGCCACCAATGGCTGGGTGTAAATTATTTTTCTATGTTATTTTTTGATTGAGCATCAGTGGCACTGTATTTACCTGAATCAAAGAGAATTATGATGAGCTGCTGGTCCATAGCAAGAGATCACCTCCACTGTGGAGAGAACTGTAAAGCATGGTGTTTATGGTTTTGGAAGAAATATCAGTAGCTTGAGGGTCAGAAACAAAGTTGAAGGGTCAACTTGAGGTAATTTTGTGAAAGTTTGAAAGTCTGTGTTTATTTAATTTTTATATAAATAGAATTATAGGGAGCAGGGTAACATTGGTCTTCATCATCCTTTTCCTATGTTTTCTTTGGTCTTTTAATTAAAGTTGACTGCTTCTGCTGCCTTATTTCTTGGCTTTTTCTCACTAACCCTTTCATTCTTTCATAAATATTTTGCATATTTTTGATTGTTGTATCTTTGTGACCTGTATAGACATCATATTATGTGAATCTGTGTACTGATTTTCTGTAATCTATAATGGTAACCTTGTTATATTCACTTCCTTAAAAATGTTGGACCTTCACCAATTTGTCTTGGTAAAGTTTCTTATGTTATCAGTTCCTGAAGGTTTGTTTTTGGGGGAAGTTGCTGTGGAGATGGTATTTTTTTCTTCTTTATCTTAGATGTTTGCATCTTCCCATTTACTTGCATACTGGTTTTTCCATTTGTTGCTATCTTAGTATTTGAGTCTTTGGTGCTTAAGTGATTTATGTAATTGATACATTGTCTTTGGATTTTAAGACCTTCTTATATATTATTGTCCCTGTCTCCTAATTACCCTCAGATGTCAACATGACAACTCCTACATCTGAATAAACATCCATTGAGTGTGTTCTTAGAATACAATGTCTGATTTCTGCCTGAAAATGATAGTGTAGATGTGGGAAGAAGACTTCCACTGATTTGGCAATGTCTCTGAGCAAGTGGGCCTGGGCTGCATAAGAGACCTAGCTGAATACAAGACAGTGGCAAACCAAAAGACAAAAAAAAAAAAACAAACAAACAAACAATGGTTCCACATGTTTTATTTTCAGTGCCTAACATGTGTTTTTTTCTCATGAGGTCCCAAAAATATAGACAGTGGCCTAGGAGTAACAACAAAATTATTTCATTACAGGAGTAGCTTTTACTTAGATAATTTAATCATAGCAACAGTGAAGGATGTTGGAATATAAAGCGTTACTTCAAAAGTTATTTCTTGCTCTAATGGATATGGGATTCTTGACTTTTGGAAGAAGTTGATAGTATCAAGACTTCAGATGGTAAAAGCCCTAAATGTTCTACATTGTCCTTAATTGGCTATTGTTTTAGGACATGAAAGATGGGAATATCAGAATAATGGCCGACCCTGGTGGTGTCAGAATTTTAGTGGGTAAAAGTCTCTGTAGGGCACCATGCAGTTGGCCTGACCTACTTGCCTTGAGTGACATGTGCCATAGGATATTCAGGCTAAAGCCCACGGCTCCTGTGACTCAAGGTACCTCCCACTTACTGATTAACTGATGCACTCAATCAGGCAGTGATACATTAAAGCTAATTTGTATTTCTCTATATGATTTCTTTGTAATGAAGTATGCAAGCTTAAGAAAAAAAGTTCTTAGACATTAATCTTGTTTACCCTGTATGACTTGCAATTTTCATATTATCCTGGCAACTACAAATGTATTGATCCTAGAAATTGCCACTAACTTATGTTTCTGATGAAGATATACAACATCTGTTTCCTCTCATTAAAACATGCTCTAGGATGTCATATAAAGTAGTCAAGAATCTCATTATCAGAAAAGGGCATTTAAGGTGACCTCTTGACTATTGGTTAGATTGTTACTTGGTGTCACACTTGTAGATCTCTGGACATTTCCCTAGTGCCACTTCTGTCTTTAAACCTATGATGGCTCCATCCATTATAGCTTCTCTTTTCTAGCTCTCCTCTATTCTTCCACTGACTCAATCTTCCTGACCCATCAAGTCCTCCTCTCCCCTCCCCTTCTCCCCTTCTCATTCTCCTTACTCCCTATCCCCTACCCCCATGCTCCCAATTAACTCAAGAGATCATGTCCCTTCACCTTCTCTGAGTGGTCATCTATGTCTCTCTTAAGATTCTCCTTGTTTCCTAGCTTTCCTTGCATTGTGGATTGTAGACTGGAAATCCTTTGTTCACCTCAAAACCCATATATAAGTGAGTACATACCATGTTTGCTTTTTGTGAATGGGTTACCTTACTCAGGAAGGATTATTATACTTCTATCCATTTGCCTGTACATTTTATTATTCCATTGCTTTTCTTTTCCAGCGAGTAGTTCTCCATGGTGTAAATGTACCATATTTTCTCTATCCATTATTCAGATAGGGTCATCTAGGTTACTTCCAGGTTCTAGCTATTACCAATAATGCTGCTATGAATGTAGTTGGAAAGATATCTTTCTTGTTTGGTCAACAATTTGAATTGCAGGATCTTGTGGTAGACTGATTTCCACATTAATGAGGAACCACCGTGCTGATTTCCACAGTGGCTGTTTGTGCATCCACCATATCATTTTTTTCAGCTTGATTCCATTGGTTTCCCTGTGTTTTAAATTATCTTTCTATGTTGTTTTGTGAATGAGCATCAGTGGGGTTGTATTTATATGAATCAAATAAAGGGGCTTTTGATCCATAGTAAGAGATCACCTTCATTTCTGTACAGATCTCTAGAGCATGGTGCTTCTGTTTTTGGAAAAACTATTGATAGCACTAGGGTCAGAAACGACAGTTCTAGGGTCAATTTGAGGTATTTTGTGAATGTTGTGAAGTCTGGGTTTATTTAATTTTATACCCATAGTATTATAGGGAGACGGGGAGCATTGTTCAAGATCACTCTTTTCCTTTCCTACGTTTTCTTTTGTATTTTGATTAAAAGTTGCCATTATTTTACCTGACTTGTTTCTTGTCATTTTTCTCCCCAATCCCTTCATTTATTCCAAAATATTTTTATATATTTTTGATTGTTGTGCCTTGTGACAAGTTTAGACCTCATATTATGCAAATCTGTCTACTCATTTTTTGTAATGTATAATTGCAACAGAGTTATATACATTTACTTTAAAATGTTGGACCTTCACCAATGTGTTTTCATAAAATTTCTTATGTTGTAGTTCCTGAAGGATTTGTTTTTGGGTGAAGTTGATGTGGAGAGAAGGTTTAGTTTTTTTCATCTTTATTAGATGTTTGCCTCTTCCCATTTTCTGGCATACTGGCAAATCTGTAATCTCCAGTTGTTGCTGTCCCCATGCTTGAGTCTTTGCTGTGTAAGTGATGGATACGATTAATATATTGGGTCTGGATTTTTAAAACCTTATCATGTATTATTTTCTCTGTCTCCTAAATAGGCTCAGGAATCAACATAACAAAACCTCGGTTCATCAGAGAGAACAGCAGTTGAGTGTCTTCTTAGATCAGAGTGTCTGATTTTTGCCTGGAAATGATTATATTGACTGATGCATTATGTGTGAAGAAGACATCCACTGAGTTGGCAATGTCTGTGAGCAAGTTTGCCTGGGCTTGTTAAGAGAGCTAGCTGAGTACAACATAGTGGCAAAACTGTGGCTGCTCTTGGCCACTAAGTCTGAGTATTGGGTGAAAGCCTTGAGATTTGGATGAACCACAAGTCTCCTGGGCTTTTGGAGAGAATGTCTGTCACCTTGATTGTGGAGCAGCCTTATAGTCAAACTTACAAAAACCCCAGGTCAAAGGTTTCACAACAGGATAATGATCCCAGTGGGGTGAGGTCAGGAAAACAGGAGGTAGCTGTGGTTATGGTGGAAAACAACTCTTAGAGACCCCAAGGGGGCTGGGTTACAACATCTCCCTCTTTATATATAACAAAACAGTTATCAAGTAAGAACGATAAGATTTTAACAATTCTATCTTAGTGTGTTACTATAACTATCTATCTTCAATTCCATCAAAGACCATAGAAGGATAATATATAAACTTTTGAACTGACAGAGACCTACTGCTTTCCAATCACCCACCCACCCAAATTTTCCTGGTAACCTTGGGGCATCCAACTTTAGCCTATGAAGCAGGAAAATTTGAACTGTCCTGCACTGGCTGGTTGTACTCCTCCATGAAGCAGGAACTCTTTAGGCATTTTCCTGTGGGCCCTGCAAGTCCAGTTTATAAAGCAACATTTAAGTAGTTCAGGCAAGAGAAGCTTCTTGCCCAAATGGCTTGTCTTGCCATGTCAAAGTCAACTCTATAATGAGTTTCTTGGATGCCCGTCTTCTGCTCAGATGTAATTGGTGTGCCAGGAGCAGTTATGTCTCTCTGTCAAGAAAAAACCTTAAACCATTTAAATGTCATATTCTCTGTAGGTCTTTTAAAGGTTTGAAGAATATCTATATATCTAGAAAACATAACTTGTATGTTTTCATACAAATGGAGATCCATTCCAATACACAGTATCAACAAATGAGGATCCATTCCAATACAAAGGATAATTTCTATATCATATTCCTACTTTTTCCTTTTAAAAGTGATTGACTGTGACCACTACTATTTCTAACCAACCAAATTTAAATGAAAACAAATATTTTGATCACCTGGGTCACTGCTTAATGGGATCCTGCCCAATGAAGCCTGGTACTATACCAGCCCTTCACCCTCCATGGAAATAAAACCAGAAATTTCCCTCCCAAGCAACCTTTACTTTAACAACTGTTGCCTCTTCCCCAGCAATTAACGATTTAAAGACAAAACAATAGCATTCTTTTGTTAACAGTCACACATTTACAATCACATTTCATACACACATGTGTGGCCACACCATACATACAGAAGATACATCTTTTGAACAATAGTTGCAAAGGAGAGGAGGTGTCAGGGATGGCCATCCTTACCACAGCTTGGCATCTTTGGAGGGTCTTGAGGACTGCCGCATATTTGTCCATTCCTGTATAGTCTTTTGTAGGGCCTGGGTCTTTTCTTTATCCACTTGGACATATTCTCCTTCCTCATCCAATGCAACAGATGATGTGGATGGCTTGCAATTAGGGCTCTAGGAGATCAGCTGAAAGTCCAGGGCTATGTACAGAGGATGAAGACATTGGATTCTGCATAGGGACATAGTTCTCCTCATTGTCTCTGGAGTCTGTGTTGGAGGTAGAACATAGGTACTGGGAGGAGCTGGAAAAAACTTGGTGCCAGGTGTCTTGAAAGGGGGCTCATTGATGACAGTGTTGCACAGTGTCTATTGCCCTGAGCAAGTTTCTGTACAGCTGTATTACTTTCCGGTCCGGTGCTCTGAGAGAAGCTGGATGCATTGGTGCAAGTATTGATATTTCTGATGTGCACTGGTGGACAAGGCAGGCTGGATGTGGCTTGGCACAGGTAGCTGGCTAGAATGTAAACCAGCATTTCTTCCAAGCATAGTGCCCCGACTTTTTCTCAGGAGGCAATTTCTCCAGCCAGCCTGTGCACACCACATTTTTGCTGGCTGACTGGAGCATGCAGCAGGCTCGAGTGGACAAGGGCACAGGCTGCTGGGTCAGTTGGCTGCTGGTGGGTAGCTCAGGGAGGAAGGATTCCTTAGTGGCAGATTTTCCACATTTCTTTAACAATTTTCTTAGCATTATTGCTTAATCCAAAGTTAAAATTAAATCTTACCAATACCTTGTCTCTTTAAACTTTACCTGTGTTATTGACTGTGATCTCTATTCCAATCCAACTCTCTCAGTAGTTGAGGCACCCCTTTTTCAGTGCTTTTTCAATCCAACTCTCTCAGGAGTTGAGGCACTCCCTTTTCCAGGGCCTTTACAATCCAACTCTCTTTGGAGTTGAGGTATCTTTTTTTCCAGTGCCTTTACAATCCAACTCTCTCAGGAGTTGAGGTACCTATTTTCCAGTACCTTTTGCAATCCACCTTCACAACTCCTTACTTGCTTTCTAGCCTTCTGAGGGTGATCTCTCAGGGTCTCCTTTCCCGATGTCAGTGAAACCTCCATTTGTGGCTACTCTTGGTCACTAAGTCCTAGTATTGGGCAAAAGCCTGGAGATTTGGATGAACCACAAGACTCCTGGTCTTTTTCTGAGAGAATGTCTCTCACCTTTATTGTGGAGCAGCCTTATATACTAACTTACAAAAACCCCAGGTCAAAGGGATATTGATTCCAGGGGGGTGAGCTCAGGAAAACAGGAGTTACCTGTGGTTATGCTGGAAAACAACTCTTAGACACACCGTGTGGGCTGGGTCCCAACACAATGCAAGAGAGAAAATCAAGAAACAATGATTCCACATGTTTTCCCTTCAGTGACTGACTTGAGTTTCTCTCCTATGTTTCCACAATGATAGATACCGCCCTAGGAATAAGAACCAAATCTGTTCATTACAAAAGTAGCTTTTATTTAGATAATTTAATCACAACAAAAGAAAAGAATTTTGGTAGTCTTAATGTAATTGAACCCACAATCTTATGGGGAATGTCACTCGTTGGAGCTGTGGCTTTGTTGCTATCAGTATATTTCTCTCTCTCTCTCTCTCTGTGTGTGTGTGTGTGTGAGAGAGAGAGAGAGAGAGAGAGAGAGAGAGAGAGAGAGAGTGAGTGTGTGTGTGTGTGTGTGTGTGTGTGTGTGTGTCTGAGAAAAGTATTACTATCATATTCATTATGTAGTCCAACTTGTCTTGAATTAACCGAGATCTGCCTGTCTCTGCTATCATACTCAGCTATATTCTTATCTG
>NW_023276808.1:4261077-4288368 GCF_003668045.3 Cricetulus griseus
GGCAGACCTCTAAATGGTGCTAAAAGGATCATTACAGGATCACAACCAACATTAACTCCTCGTGTGCCATAGAGGTATATGTGAAGGAACCAGCTTCCTTTTGGCAGTCATAACTGCCGAACACGTGCTTGCCATAAACCTACCTTGGTCACATAGAGGTCAGATGCCTCTCTCGTGACAAGGAACCCATCAGAAGTTAGTCACTAGAAAGTCAGATGCCTGTCTCGTGACAAGGAGCCAATCGGAAGTTAGCTGGTGGCGCTATGCTTTACGACCCTGGGTGTGCTTTACGGACAAGCGCACGACAATGACGTAAGAGCATAGCAACCACCCTGGGAGGGCCTATGGGCCATAACAACCAGTTGACCAATCAACACAGGGCAAGCCCTCCAAGCCTGGAAGCACACCAATCATAAGCCTGTGCATACCCCTAGACACTCCCCTTATGCTGCCCTATAAGATCTTTTGGGAGACCCAAGGAGCCGTCTTTTCTAGCCGTCCGCCATGGTGGGTGGGTGAAAGACCCGAGCTAACATGGGGTTAGTTCGTTAAATTACAATAAAGCCTCGTGCAGTTTGCAGCAAGCTCTCGAATTCGCCTGGTGATTGGGGTGACCGTGAACCTGGCCTGAGACCCCGGATACTTTAGTTTTTGGGGGTCTAACATATGGATTCCAGAAATGCTGCATCTTCAGTCTTTTGCAAATCTGTTTTGTGACAAGGTCTCCTATATTGATTGAGTGGACTTGAACCCCAAGGGTATTCATTGTTCTTGAACTAGTAAGTATTCAGTTATTTATTTTTTTCAAAACAGGGTTTCTCGAATTTGGAGTCTGTCCTGGAATTAGCTCTTGCAGACCAGGCTGGTCTTGAACTCACAGTGATCCGCTTGCCTCTGCCTCCTCAATGCTGGCCAGTATTCAATACCACCTGGCAGTATTCAATTTCTAATTTCTAATTAGAGAACACTCCTGTGAAGATGAGTACAATTCTGGTTGACATAGTTAAGTCAGTTCATAGGTTTGCAAAACAGTATTCTTTTGCTAATATTTTACATAGGCCAAAGTCATACAGTGTCTTATTACTGGCATTCTCTCGAACAGCTAATTGTTCTTCCACATATTTTCATCATTCTGAAACATCAATTATTGTTATAATTTATATTTAATTATCTTTAAATGCATTACTGACTTTTCTTTCTATTTTCCAACATTCCTAATGTAAGAATTTCATTCATTTTTTTTCCTCAAGTGTTGTTTATTCACTTATGTCAGTTTAGAGCAGCGATTCTCAACTTTGGGTGTCACAGCTTCCTTTGGGGGAATCCAATGAATGACCCTATCACATGACTGGCCTCAGGCCATCAGAAAACACAAATATTTGTATTATAATTCACAACAAAACCAAAATGTAGGTATAACACAGCAGTGAAAATGACTTTAGAGTTTGGGGTCATCACATCATGAGTCACTTTATTAAAGGGTCACAGCCTTAGGAAGCTTGAGAACCACTGGTTTACATCAGTGTCTCCTATAGTTTAGGCTTGCCCCACACTTCTTAATTTGAAATACTTTTAACACCTAATCCTGTCTCTGCTGATCAGTGCTGGAAAGACAGTCCTGCCACTCCTTCCTTGGCTGGGTCTTGACTGGCCCAAAAGAAGGAAAAATAGATCAGTGAGTTAGGATCCTCAATCTTCTGCAGATTTTGTGGAGCATTTACAAATGAAGTGGGACCTGTGTAAGAACTGAGCACACTGACCAACTGTAAAGCAGAGGAAGCCATGGGCAAGAAAGAGGGCAAATTCATTTCTGTTGTGACTGTAGTTGTTTTTAAAAGTGAGTAGTGAATTAACTAATTTTAGACAATGAATATATATTCTGACTGGCCATTTCTTGGTCCACATATCAGGTAATCAAGAAGCCGTATAAGGAACTGGACTTATCATTACACCGAATTAGTCTAGTTACAGTAGTTGACAAAAAATTGAAGACCTGGATAAAAAGGCCTTGCCTAACATTATTGTGTTTTCCAGCTATAAAAATAATGTCCAAAAGAAATGAAGTGGATAGTGAGGAACCAAAAATGAACATTAATGAAAGTTTAAGAACCAGGGCCCTGAAAGGTGAACATCTACTGTCAAAGGAACATTTTACTTCTTAAATCTGGAGTGTCACGGCTGGCACCTGAACCCCTGCTCTTAAAGAAGCAAATTGCTGTTCATAAATGTCCCCAAGCTCAGGGGATAACTGGCAGACCCTTTGACTCTGTAACCCTGCAAGCCCATGCCCTGTCTTATCTCACTCAAATGTATCTCACTTAAAATATATCTACTGCTTTACTCTGTACTCAGTATGGCCTGAAGTAACCATGGATACTCTGAAATTTGTGGCCTTCAGCCTTAATGGTCTGCCCCTTTAAAAGCTCTTTCAGCTGTCACCTCAAATCCAACACCAGCAGTCACCTCACTTCCCATTTGATTCACCTCAAGCCCAACACCAATAGTCAACTCAAGTCCATTACCATCAGTTACGTCAAGTCCATCATCAGCTGTCACCTCAACTCCCTCTCCAGTAGTTACGTCAAGTCCAACACCTTCTGTCTCCTCATGTCAAACACCTGCATTCACCTCAACTCCAACACTAGCAGTCACCTCCAGTCCAACACCAGCTGTCAGCTCAAGTCCAACAACAGCAGTCACCCCAAGTCCAAAACCAGCAGTCATCTCAAGTCCATCATCAGCTGTCACCTCTTCTACTACTTCATTTACCTGAAGTTACACCAGAAGTTACCTCTAGTCCCACTAGAGTCTCCTCAAGTCCAACACCAGCTGTCACCTCAAGTCTAACACCAGCAGTCAACTCAATTCCAACACCAGCAGTCACCTCAAGTCCATCGGCAGCAATCACCTCAAGTCCAACACCAGCAGTCACTTCAATTCCAACCCCAGCAATCACCTGAAATCCATCACAAGCACTCACCTCAATTCCATCACCAGCAGTCTCCTCAATTCCATCATCAGCTGTCTCCTCAAGCCCCTCTTCAGCAGTCATGTCAACTCCATCATCAGCTCTTACCTCAAGTTCATTTCCAGCTGTCACCTCAAGTCCATCATTAGCTGTCACCTCAAGCCCAGAACCAGCAGTTACCTCAAGTTCAATGCCAGTGTTCAATTCATGTTGGAATCAATGGCAGTACTTCCCAGATAAGGAGAATACACCACCAGACGGCACTACCAGCATCTGGCCTGAAGTCCACATTTATACCAAGAAGTTGATGCCCTCATTCTAACTCTGCCTGCACCCTGACCTTAAGGACTCCAAGTATCCCCTGCAGGGCCATAAGGTGGTCCATTTTGGTTGTTCCCAGGGCTCTGCTCTATACTGACTCTGGCCCATCTTGAGGTCTGGCAAACACCTCTAATACTTCCTGTTAAATAAACTCGAAACATGGAGTACCCATAGTTGACATGTTTTGGAGTGTTTATTTGTTTTCTGAGACTGGATCTTCCTATACAGTCTCATTGGCCTGATACTATGTACAGCAAAGATGACCTGGAATTCATGGCTGCCCTGCTACTTCCTTCTCCCACAGGCTGGGATACATCCTTTTAGAACTTATTTATTTTATTGTTGAATTGAAACTAGGCTTCCCATGTGTATCCTGGGATGAATTCCTCTGAGTATAAGAGCCTCCTAGAACCATGGAATGAGTAGAATCATGTAACTTGACTTGGAACCTGAGACTTCAGCCACTATAACCTGTGCCTCCTTGCCAGCTGTATGTAATTCTGCCCCAGATGCTCCTACCTGATCTTATGGTCAAAGGAGTTCCCACAGATTTGAGAACATTCCATGTACAAAGATATGAGGCTGTCTTCTTTGATGTTAAATTTAGAATTTCTGGTACACCTGTGTGGTGGTTTGATCAGGAATGGCCTCCATTGCCTCATGTTTGACTGTTTGGTCATTACAGAGGCACTACTAGGACATGTGGCCTTTTCAGCATAGGTGTGGGCTGGTTGCACAAACTGTGTTACAAGAGTTGTCATAAGGGAAGGGCGTATGCCCTGCCCCACATGACTTGACAGATTTTGATGGGAGGGAGAAGGAAATTAGATGGTTTCTAATAAAAATAAAATATATTAAACCCATTTCTATTTAAATTAAATGTATAAAATTGTTCCCAGATAGATGGAGGTGTCGGAGCTGGAGGGACTGTTCTGAGACATTTGATCTCTGATCACCCAATAGGGAAGCTGCTAATATGAGTGACATTCAATCTAAACTAATTCATGAGACTAACAGATGTCTTTCATTGGTTTAAATATAATTTGCCCAAACTAGAAATCTGCAAAGGTATGTTGAGGCAGGTTTTGTTTTGTCTTTCAAAAACATAATATTCTCCAATGAAGAAATATAAAGATCACTGGTGTCCTGGGGTTCTAAGACTGTGTCTGCTAGTGAAGAGTATGTGTGTTCCTGGGTTCTCCTTTTATGGTGACAGTTTTGGGGATATTAGCTGTACTGACTAAGCTATTTTTACATGTCTAAAAGACATTTATTTTCTATGCTCATTAAAATCAGGGTTCTGATTCACATATATGTTTGACCACCAATATCAAAAATATAGTAGAATGCTTTAGAATTAATGATGATATGGCTTACCTTTAGGCACATGAAAAAGCAGGAAAAATAATAGTTTAACATGTGCAAGTCACTGGAAGCAAAGTTGTTAAAACAGGCTTCTCAAAAATTATAAATGGTGTTAAAAAATTTCCTCACTAGCCTCTCTGTCAAATCCAATGATAATAAACAATGTGTTAGTTATTCCCAAATTTTGTGAAATGAAAGCTGAATATTTCAAGTAATTTATCCTGGGCCTTAGGTGTGCCCCAGCAAAAAATTCATAGACTAATAAATTCTGGTGTGAAAACAAATTTAAAATTTAGTATTTCACAGTAGGATAGGTTTATTGCTTACTAAAAAAAAGGACATATCATAATTCATTTTGAACCTTAATGCATTGTACCTGTGCTACTCTAAATGTGATTGCCCCCCATGAGCTCACAGGGAATGGCACTGTTATGAGGTTGGTTTGTTACTGTAGGTATGGAGTTATTGAAGCAAGTGTGTCACTGGGGGTGTGCATTCTGATATCATATATATGCTGAAGCCATGAACTGTGTCCCAGACCACTTCCCATTGCCAGTGGTCAAGATGTACAATGACCAGCTCGTTCTTTAGCACCATGTCTGCCTACATTCTACCATGTTGCAGCATGAAGATACTTAATAAAACCTCTAAAACTGTAAGCCACCCAATTAAATGTTTTTCCTTTAAAAAATTAGCCACAGCCAGAGTGTAGTGGTGCATGCCTTTCATCCCAGCACCTAGGATGCAGACACAGAGTTTGAGACCAGTCTGGTCTACAAGAGCTAGTTCCAGGACAGCCTCCAAAGCCACAGGGAACCTGTTTTAAAAAGCAAAATAAAATATTAGCCATGTCCATTGTGTCTCTTCACAAACCAAAACTTGGTCAATACATGATTCATTGCCCTTTAGAGAGGAAATTTGAGAAACCCTGACAAGTTTCCATTATACAAGATCATATTATACATAGATGCATATTAAACATGTGAACTTGCTCATCATGTGTTATTAATAGAAAACCTAGTATTCAATTATAGCCATTCTTTATTTCATGTAACATACAATAACAGCTATTTAACTCATTAACCTCACCCCCAACATCCCCAGAGCCCAGAGCCCATATGCTTGCCTGTGCTGGGCTCCCTCCCTGCCTCCATGCTGGCTCCCCCCAGTGCCCGCCCACTGCCACCGCCACCGCCATGGCACCCGATCCATCCATTCATCCGTTTATTAATTTATTCATTCATTCATTTGTTTGTTCGATTTTTCACTCATGGACTCCCGAGCGGGAGCGAGAATGCAGGTGCTGGGGAGCTCGAGAATGAACACCTCCTTCCCCCATCGCCATTCTTGCCCCACCCTGCTCAACAGTTCGCCCTTCGTAAACTGCATCACTGACTTGACTGCTGTCATCTGGCTGCTGCCTGCATTCAATTCCCTGGATGGCTCAGTTATCTGAGTCACTGATTCACTGATTCACTTGCTCATTCACTTGCAAATCCAGCCTGGGGAGACAGCAGTTCTTAGAGAAGTTTTCCCGCTCCCTGCAGAGAGCTCGCCCCAGACTACATTTCCCAGTGTGCCCTGCGCTCGCAAGCAACCACTCTTCCGCCTGCCCGTGTCTGGGCTTCCTTCCCGGAATTTTAGAAGACTTAGACACAGGTAGGATTTTGTGATTTTTTAAGGGGGTAGAAGACACGGGAGGGAGGGGATGGAGGGCAGGGGATGAAGGGAGGGCAGGGGAGGGAGGGGGCAGTGTAATGAGGAAAGGGAGGCTGTGGAGCGATCTGCTCCATCCCCGTGCTGTGTCTCCCACGTGAGCTTTTCCTAATTCATTTTGATTTGGTACTATTTGGTTTGCTGCATCATCAGGGAGGTTCTTTGGTGTGTAGAAACTTTTGAATTATATTCTGGAGGACAAGGGGAAGTTCATATGGGGACCAGGAAGGTTTTAGGGTCTGCAAATTAGCCTGGGGCCAGTGCTACTGAAATGAATATTGTTGCAGATCTAGAGAAAGGATTTTTCTTGTGTGGGAGGCATGGCCAGGAACCACAATACTGTGTATTTAAGCACACTCTAACCCTATGGGAGGTGCTCTTGTCACTCAAGCCTCACTATCCAATCAGGCCCTCCAGGAGACGTGCCAGTTAGAAGAGGTTCAGGACTCTTCTGCTCACCAGGATTGACTTTGAAGAGGAGACAGCGCTTTTGTTTGCTGTGGTGCAGTTGCTGCGAGAGGGAGCTGAGCTGAGAGCTTAATTGATCTGAGAAAACACAAAATGGTGAGCTAGGGGATGCTGTCTTCAGATTGGGAGGAGCAGATGTTGAGGTGTGGCAGACAGTGTGGCGAGTACCCCCTCTATCTGTGGGGAGAGTGAGGCCAGATTCCCTGTCTTGGGAAATCCCATTGGGACCATGTAAATTCTTTAACCTAGGGGGAGGTCTCTCATTAACTTTGCTTTATGGGATTAATTTGATGAGAGTATTGTGAGCAGGGACCTGGGTATACAAACAGGTTTCTAGTCAATTTAAACCTTTTTTTTTCTATTTTCTTTTTGGACTTTTGGGGACAGGTTTTCTGTGTGTAGCTTTGGAGCCAACCTGTCACTCACTCTGTCGAACAGCCTGGCCTTGAACTCACAGCCATCCACCTATCTCTGTCTCCCAAGTGCTGGGATTAATGCTGTTTGCCACCGACGCTCAGCACAACTTCAACATTCTTGATGAATATATGGCAAGCAGCTTGCTTAACTCAGAGATGCCTAGTTTTCCAGTATTTTCTTGATATTGAACACTCTATATTTAACATTTACATGTAATCTCCATTAACAGTTAATTTTGGGCAGGTTGTCCAGAGGCATCTCATGTGTTGGGTAGCAATCCCCTATTACACCATAATGTAGGAGATTGGAATTGTGGATATAAAGTATTTACCAATGCTTAGGAAACAGAATATATCCCGAAATAGAATTGAGCTGTGGGAGTACTGCCTGTGAAACATCCAAAGATAAGTATATTCCAACCAGCCTTATTTGGATGTCAGGATACACATTTGTTCATCAGGATTGTCCAGATGATTTGGCTCCAAACCATTACAAAGAATCTACCCCTGATTTACCAACAAGGCAGCAGGCCCATCCCCATATCGAAGAACAGGCCTCTAACAAGCTGGACAAGGAGGCACAAAAAAAAACTTTAATTCCAGTGTCATAAAATTCTAGTTGTTTTTTTTTCTTGAGAATTAACATAGTTTTGCCAGACACTAGGTAACAATTATCTGTAAATAAAACACAGTTGTGGTAATCACTCACCTCATCAAGCAAGGCTTTCATTTCAGCCCTCAGTCAGGGGTGACTTAGTGGCATCCTGGTGTCTTGGGCTAGGTAGCTTTCATTGGAGCATGATGTATTGATAATAAAACTGAACTGTTTCTCTAAAATCTGCAATATGTTTGGGAGAGCTGGCAATGGTCTGGGCCCATGAACTTTTTCAAGGGTTGCTTTAAATCCTGAGAACCAAACTCTTTCCAACATATTGGGAACTATTGTTTGTCCTAAGGTCACTGTGTCTTAAGTCAGTAATGGTCTTGTGATATTTTGTTTCCTTTGTTTTGCATTACTTGACTAGTCTCCTACTGAATTTCTCCCATTGTATGTTAGTTTTTGATAAATTCATACAGGATGCTATTCTTCTCAAGAAGCTTAGTTAGTCTGGGGCATATCCTCTACAATACATTGCATTTAACTTTTACACCTTCTATTTGTCTATCTTTCATATCCCCATGATCTTCTCCTCAGTACACTGGCCCTGAAGAATGACCTGTTGTTTCAGGACAATGATGTACTTAAGAAATTATTTAAGGAATATCCTGGTTTTGTGATTTTATTTTACTCAAGTGCTAGTATCCATTCCTAAGGACTTGTATTTTCCTGGTTTATGCTGTTTATCTTTAAAGAAATGGTACATGAAATCTTTAATGTGCTCTAATACAAGTCCCTAGTCTCTGGAGCACATGGCCATAAGGCCTGTTTTAACTTTTCAAAATAATTTTTGAGGTTATAAATGCATCATATTCCCATTGTATTTTCTCCCTCCAAGCTCTATTAATAACCCATTGTTTTGTAATCTGTGGCCTGCTTTTCTTTAACTCAGGTACATTTAACAGCATTACTGTGTGCAATTGACCTGCATTTGCTTGCAGGGTTTCCCAGCTCTGAGGCAATGTGTTTGCTTCACATGAAATTGAGTGTGTAATGGAATATGCACACAAAGGACCCTGTGCTTTTGATGAGGAACAGGATGTGCTAGATGACAGAGGTGGAGTTTCTACTAAAATACCACCTTTTTAGACTAGGGCTCTGTCTACTCTGCTGTAGGGGCAGAGCAGGAAGGACTGTGCTGTCTGAGTCATTTGATCTCTGATCACCCAGTAGGGAAGCTGCTAATATGATTCTTACCAGGGTGGCCATAGCCAATGTGGGTTTTTTTAGGGGGCAGGTATTAGCAGTCAAGGGTACTAGTGTCAGGTAATCCATGTGTTCTTGTCATGGTTTCTTCTGCTTTTGCTGAAATGAATTATAAGAAGGACCACAAGCTATACCATGGTGGGTGAATGGTGATCAGAGCAGGTCTGTTGATCGATCATTTCATTTATTTATATATTTTCTTATTGTTTGTTTTTCAAGACATGGTTTCCCTGTGTAACCATTCTGGCTGTCCTGGGACTCACCTTGTACACCAGTCTGGTATGAACTCACAGAGATCTTACTGCATCTGCCTCCCAGGTGCTGTTATTAAAGGCATGTGCCACCCCCACCACCCAGTTAGCTTTCAATTCTGTTGGAAATTGAACAGAACATAAGCCTGTGTATAGTTCTGTTGGTAAATATGTTGACCTGGGCAATGGCTTTTGTCCTACATGACTCCCAGTATGGATTTACTGGGAGACTCTGCAGCCCTGGAATGGGGGATATGATTCTTGCAGTACCACTATCCAGTGTTCACATATGGGCAGTGCTTCTGGTTGCAGTGGGGCAAAAGAGTAGAAAACTGATGGTCAGGTTTCTAGTTGTTCTAATATTGCATTCCTTTTTCAGGGTTGTATTGAAAATATTGCAAATAGTTTAGGAATTTGTGGAAAATTGGCGATGTGGATTGTCTTTCATGTATGCATAATTAGAATGCTTGTTACTTGCTGCTGTAACTAAACACAATGATGTGATTCAGTGAAGTTTAGTTCCAGGGAAGAAAATAAGTTTCTGATGTGCAGAGATTTCTCAAGAGTGCATGGTGCTATACAAGTATATTCAGCAGATTCCATGTTATATGTCATAGGCCATGGAATTTGGGAGCATTTCTTTCCTTTTGAAAATTTAAATTAGAAACTAGTTTATTTAAATTAGAAACTAGATTATTTTACATGTCAATCACATTTTCATCACCCCCTACTCCCCTGCCCCTCACTGACCCCCTACTGTAATCCCTTCTGCTCCCCAGTGAGGGTGAGGCCTTCCACAAGTTATCTTCAAAGTCTGTCATATCATTTGGAGCATGGCTTAGCCCATCCCCCCAGTCTCTAGGCTGAGAGAGTGTTTGTTTATGTGTAAAGGTCTCCCAAAGTCCATTCATATGCTAGGGATGAATTCTAATTTGGACAACAGGACCCATACATTGCCCAGGCCTCCTAACTGACACCCATGTTCAGGGGGCCTCGATCAGTCCTATGCTGGTTTCCCAGCTATCTGTCTGTGGTCCATCAGCTCCCCCTTGGTCAGGTCAGCTGTTTCTGTGAACACCTTCCATCTGGTCTTGACCCATTTTCTCATCACATTTCCCTAATGCCAGATTTCTCTTTAAATGTATAATGGCTTCATCTATTATGGGATATTTTTTCTTGTTATTCTCTATTCTTCTCCTGTCTTAAATTTCCTGCTTCTTCAAGTCATCTTCTCCCCTTCCCTTCTTCCCCTTTCATTCTACTAACTCTTTCTCCCCTCCCTCCTTGGTCCCAATTAGCTCAGGAAGTCTTGTCCCTTTCCCCTTCTCTGGGAGGCCATGTATATCTCTCTTAGGATTCTCTTTGTTTCCCAACTTCTCTGGTGGTGTGGATTGTAGACTGTTAGTCTTTTGTTCCTTGGCTAAAACCCATATATAATAGAGTACATACCATGTTTTTCTTTTTGTGCTGGGCTACCTTCCATCCATTTGCACGTGAATTTTAAGATTACATTATTTTTCCTGCTGAGTAGTTATTAATAGAAAACCTAGTATTCAATTATAGCCATTCTTTATTTCATGTAACATACAACAACAGGAATTTAAATAAATATGTTGACAGCACAACAAATAATATTATGATCATGCATCTACAACTACCTTTTATTTTTGTGATCCATATAAAATTTTTAAAAAAGTGTTATTACAAATATTTCAACACCATACTTAGAACATTTGTAACTATGTACAAAAATGTTGTTTAAAATTCACTGTGTTACTGGTAGCTGAAAAATTACTTTAATAGGTATTATTTCAGCTTCCAGACTTGGAGACAAAGCATTAAAAAAATTTAGAGATATACTCGCTAACATGTATCTAAATTAGAAAAATTTTCAAGAAAATATTGATACTGATTTCATAGAAATATTTGTAAGAGGAAAATCCACATAGGAATATAAACAATGTAAAATTACTTCCACTTTTAGTTCTCTTGAACTTATGTAAATATGCAGACAAGTTTTTTGGAAGATGCCTCTTGAATAAAAACTGTCATGATTTGAATAATGAGCTAATGGTATAGAATGCAATATTTTACTAGAATTTGTTTTAAAATATTCAAATATTCACTAATCTATACAGAATGAGTTACTATCTGGAGCTTCTTAAGAGATTTAATAGAATTTGTATTAAAATAAAAAGTCATTTTTGATGTCTGCCAGTGGTGGCTGACAAAGTATTTTCAGATATGAATATAGCTGTGTGTGGTAGCAGAGATAGGCAGATCTCTGTGAATTTAAGCCAATTTAGACTACATATGATAGGAATTTCTCAGTGACACACACACACACACACACACACACACACACACACACACAAATATACATACATACAGCAACAGAGCCACACCTCCTACAAGTGCCATTCCCTATGAGCATATAGGTCCAATTTCATTCAGACTACCAACATTCATCTCTTATATTGTGATTAAATATTTGGAATTATCTAAATTAGGAAACAAAAAGTATGATATTAACTGATGTTACTGAGCTCCCTATTACTCAATGTGTATGGATATAGAAATCAAATAAATACAAACACCACAACTTTCGCAAAAGTATCTCAAAGTGACCCTGGTACTTTTGTTTCTGACTCTCGAGTTACTGGTATTTCTTCCAAAAACAGAAGCAAAACTGCTCAAGAACTCTCTCCAGAAATGGAGGTGATCTCTTGCAATGGATCACCAGCTCCTTGAATTTCCTTGTTGTTTCAAGTAAATGCAGCCCCACTGATGCTCAATCACAAAAGAGCATAGAAAAATGATTTAAAATCTTCTGCCTGCCAAATAGACTATGGCACAAAACGTGAATTCTGCCCTATTTACTTTCCCAATACTATCACCAAAACCATGGGCCCAAACCCAGTTCTGACAGACCAGAAACCTCCCACCAAGCCTCATGGGTTTCGGCCCCATAGGCCTCTACCCCATCTCCCACCCTCGCCAACGCCCTCATCCAAAACTGCTACCCTTATGGTTGCGACTCCAGTTCACATCCCCACCTCCCCATATCCAGGGACAGGGGACAGATTACTTGAACTGATACAAGGGGCTTACTTGGCCCTCAATTTCTCAGACCCCAGCAAGACTCAGGAATGCTGGCTATGCCTAGTTTCCCAGCCCCCGTATTATGAAGGCGTAGCAGTACTGGGCAACTACTCTAACCAAACCTCAGTGCCTACCAATTGTGGAACTGCCATGCAGCACAAGCTTACATTGTCTGAGGTCTCAGGAAAGGGACTATGCATAGGCAGGGTTCCTCCTTCATATCAAGAGTTATGTAACCAAACAGAGCCATTATCTCAGGACAGCCGATACCTTGTTGCCCCTTATGGAACTTATTGGGCTTGCAGTACTGGTTTGACCCCCTGCGTCTCTACCACCATCCTCAATGCCACTACTGACTTTTGTATATTGACAGAACTTTGGCCCAGAGTCACATATCACCAACCTGAATATGTTTACATGATACTAGAGAAGTCAACCTGGCATCAGAGGGAACCAATGTCCTTAACCGTGGCCCTATTACTAGGGGGAATAACTATGGGGGGTATAGCAGCTGGCAGAAGGACCGGTACGGTTGCCTTACAGGAAACTAGTCATTTCAAACTTCTACAGCAAGCCATGCATACCGATATCCAGGCCCTAGAAGAGTCAGTCAGCGCACTTGAGAAATCCTTAACATCACTCTCTGAGGTAGTCCTGCAGAACAGACGAGGGTTAGATTTATTATTTCTACAGGAAGGAGGACTATGCGCTGCCCTCAAGGAAGAATGCTGTTTTTATGCAGATCACACAGGAATAGTTAGGGACAGCATGGCCAAACTTAGGGAAAGGCTTAAACAGAGGCAACAGCTATTTGAGTCTCAACAAGGATGGTTCGAAGGATGGTTCGCTAAGTCCCCCTGGTTCACTACCCTCATATCCACGCTCATGGGACCTCTGATTATTCTATTTTTGATCCTTATATTTGGTCCCTGCATTCTGAACAAGATGACTCAATTCATCAGAGAACGACTATCTGTTGTACAGGCCTTAGTCTTAACTCAACAATACCACCAGCTAAAGCAAATAGATCCAGAATATCCAGAGACCTCTGAATGAAAGATTCCATTCAGTTACAAGAGAAATGGGGGAATGAAAGACCCCTGCCCCTTAGCTCTTAAGTTTGCCTCCTCCTCCGGTCGGCAGCTGATGGGGCGCGCGGCGGATGCCTCGCTCCTGCGCCTCCCCGATTCCCACCCCCGCTGGCCTCCACTTCCCCCGCTGCCCTTCATCCGCTGCCACACATCCGGCCGCCTTCCCTCCAAAGCTGGTCCACCTGCGGCGGGGGCCCCGCGCCGCGGCCCGTCCGCCTGGCACCGCGCCGCCGGGGCTGGTGCCGACGAGGAGCCCCCGAGGCGGCCTGAGGGCGAGCATCAGGTGGGCTGGCCCGGGGCCCCGCCCCCGCCCGATGGGGAACACTCCGTCACAAGGCCCTCGCCCCCAAGGTCAGCCATCTGGACGCGGAGGGGGGAATTGAGTCTGTTGTACCAGACACCAGACCTTGAGAATATGATGGTCTGGAATGGCTCTGTGCCTCACTTGAACCGTCCAATAGAAATGACTCTGTACTTCGCCTCATTTGAATAACCCTGAGTAGTGCCTCATTTACATTGACCAATGGGAATAGCTCTGTACTGCGCCTCATTTGAATTATCCAATAGAATCCTTGCTTCTCGCTTGCGCTTTTTGCTATATAAGGACCCCTCTCCCTTGGCTCGGCGCGCTTGGCCTCACAGAAGCTAAGTCGCCCCGGGTACCCGTGTGTCCAATAAAGCCTCTTGCTATTTGCATCCAAGTTCGTGGCCTCGCTGATTCCTGGGTACGGGTCTCCTTCTACGAAAGTACCTCTTCGGGGGTCTTTCACTATTAATAAGACATGATGAGCAAGTTCACAAGCCTATGTATAATATTATCTTGTATAATGGAAATTTGTCAGGGTTTCTCAAAATTCCTCTATAAAGGGTAATGAATCATGTATTGATCAAGTTTTTGTTTGTATAGCTGTGAAGAGACACCATGTACATGAAGGGACCAGCCCCCCATTTTGGCAACCATGACAGTAACACATGCTCGCTATGACCTTGCCTTGGTAACTAAGAGGTCAGATGCCAACCTCATGACAATAAACCAATCAGAAGTTAGCTGGTGGCGCTATGTTTTACGACTCTGGGTGTACTTTATGAACAAGCGCACAGCAATGACACACAGAGCATAGCAACCACCCTGGGAGTGCCTATGGACCCTAACAACCAATCGGCCAATAAACAGAGGGCAAGCCCTCCAAGCCTGGAGGCACACCAATCCTGAGCCTTGCGTACCCCTAGACCCTCCCCTTAAGCTGCCCTACAAGATAGCTCAGCAGTCGGTTCGAGGGGTCTTTCCTAGCCAACCGCCATGGCGGGTGTGTGAAAGACCCCAGCTAACATGTGGTTAACTTGCTAAAAACAATAAAGCCTCATGCAGTTTGCATCAAGCTCTTGAATCTGCCTGGTGATTGGGGTGACTGAGGTCGTGGCCTGGGACCCCGGATACCTGAGTTTTTCCGGGGGTCTAACATACATGGCTGATATTTTATTTTACTTTTTAAAACAGGTTTCCCCTGTGGCTTTGCAGGTTGTCCTAGAACTAGTTCTTGTAGTCCAGGCTGGTATCAAACTCACAGAGTTCCACCTGCCTCTGCATCATGAGTCCTGGGATTAAAGTCATGAACCACTACTCTGGCTATGGCTAATTTTTTAAAGGAAAACCATTTAATTGGGTGGCTTACATTTTCAGTGGTTTTATCAAGTATCATCATGTTGCCACATGGTAGAATGCAGGCAGACATCGCAGAGTAGAAGGAGCTGGACATTACACATCTTGACCACTGGCAATGGGAAGTGGACTGGGACACTCGTCATGGCTTGGACATATATGAGATCTCAGTATACAAACCTCCAGTGACATCCTTGCTTCAACAATGCCATACCTACAACAACAAACCAACGTCATAAGAGTGCCATTCCCTATCAACTTCTGGGGGGCAATTACATTCAGGCTAGCACAGGTACTATGCATTAAGATTCACAAGGAAGAATGATATAACCTTTTGTGTGAGTAAACAATGAATCCATCCTACTGTGAAATACTAAATTTTAAGTTTGTTTTCACACCAGAATTTATTAGACTGTGAAATTATTTCTGGGGCACACCTAAGGCCCCATGATTAAGTATATAAAGTATTCAACTTTCTTCACACAATTTGGGAATAATCAACACATTGTTGATTATCCTCGAATTGGACACAGAGCCTAATGACGAATTTCTTTAACTCCAGTTATATTTTTTGAGAAGCCTGTTTTAACAACTTTGCTTCCAATGACTTGTACATGTTAAACTTTTATTTTTCCTATTTTTCATGTTCCAAAAGATAAGCCATATCATCATTAATATCAGGGCATTCTACTATAATTTTGGTATTAAGGTTCAAACATATATGTGAATCAGAACCCTGATTTTAATGAGCATAGTAAATAAATGTCTTTTAGACATGTAAATATAGCTTAATCAGTACCACTGCTACACCCAAAACTGTCCAAGAAAAACAGAACCCAGTGACTCACATACTCTTGACTAGCAGACACAGTCCTAGAACCCCACAACCACCAGTGGTTTTTATATACCTTTATTGGAGAATATTATGTTTATGAAAGACAAAACAAAACCTGACTCATCATACAAGTGCAGATTTCTAGTTTGGGAAGTTATATTTAATCCAATGAAAATCATTTGTTAGTCTCATGAACTAGTTTAGATTGAATGCCAATGCTGTTTGATGAACAACTGTCTGTTTTAAGAAATCCTTTTATGTGTGAACATAATCTTTATCTTTTTCGATGGTTACTGAGTTCACCCCACCACTTCCCTGTTGAACCAAAAGCAAAACCTCTTCCGTGATGTAACACATATCTTGGTTTTTATTCTGAGCTCAAAGAAACTCTAAAGTATATAGGTTGCTTTTCTTTAGCTGTTCAGTTTTTATATAATATCTCACAATTCTGTTGTTTCATTTGCAGTATCATTTGAAAAATATAAAGTTAATAACCTATTATTTAGTCTATCTCTGGAAGTCTTATTTACCCCTTTTAGTTTACTGAACATATCTTTTAAGGAACCTCATAAACAGTTTAAATAAATAATCTATTTTTTGTTTTGGTTTTTGAGGCAGGGTTTCTCTGTGACTTTGGAGGCTCTTTTGGAAACAGCTTTTGTAGACCAGGCTGGTCTCAACCTGACAAAGATCCACCTACCACTGCTTCCGAGTGCTGGAATACAGGTTTGCAACATCATCACCTGACATAAGTAATCTTTATTAAGAAAAATCAGAAGTCATATATGGGGGTAAGAACCTGAAAGATCAGAGAACCAGTTGAGCAGCCATCAGTGACTCCTACCTCTTCCATTTCTCAATCTAAAACAGAGAAAATCCTCTCTCAGACCCTCCTTCCTAATTCCTGTCTCCAATCTCTCCACAGTTTTCAAAACCTCTATGGTATTTTTGGTTACTTAATTGGTAACTCTGTTCTGTGATGCCATACAAGCTTTATTATAAAAATATGATCATAATACCATACAACACCCAGGACATTTTTTCTCTCTCACAATTCCATTCCTCATATGAAAGTCTCCATGGCAGATGTCTCATAGCATGGATATCTCAACATTCTATGGTCTCAAATGGAAATCAGCTTCATCTTCACTGCTTCATGCAATGAACTCTCACAGACTCTTCACTTGGGCTCTGATTGTTCAAAACATAGATGTGTAGTATAGTGGAGAACTGACCACAGAAAAAGAATCCATCATGTTTACATTTTGCAACTTTATTGTTTGCATAATCAGTAAAAATTAGGTGATTCTGCCATGATTTTGTGGACCCTACAGAGCTTGGATCAAATTTGCCAGTTTTTGAATAATGTTTCTCCTGAGACAAGGAATTACTTTGCCTACTCCTTCAATTATGTAAAGACATTGCTGGATAGAGTCATAAACTTGGGCTACCTCTCTAGGCTTTAAATGAAGAGCAGGGCCCTTTCGCTAAGGTTGTTAAAAACCCTGAAAATTATTGTCTCTTTCCCATAAATGGATTGCCATAAGAAACTTCTAATGCTCTTTTTCTTAACAAAACAGAGACTTTTATGGCTTCCTCCTTGTGTCCTTTTCATTGTAGACCTGGAGGAGACAACAGTAATAACCATCAACAGAAACAATATTTTGTCTAAGATATCAGCCCATTACGCTTAAACTCAGCCTTTTTCATTTTCTTGTGTCCTGTAGAGATTAAGAGAGATTTGGGGCCAAAATATCACACAAATGAACTCTAGCTAAATTATTAATGAAATCTTCTAAAATCCTGTACCTACTTACCAGACCAAGATCACCCAATACAGTCAGAAATGAATGAAGCCAGGCTCGGCCTAGAGGGCCACAGCAAGACAAGGATATGACTGTTTTATTGAGAGGAAACAGTTGTTATATATCTTCATCAGAAACATAAGTTAGTGGCAATTTCCAGGATCAATACAGTTGTAGTTTCCAGGATAATATGAAAATTGCAAGTCATACAGGGTAAACAAGAGTAATGTCTAAGAACAATTTTTCTTAAGCTTACATACTTCATTCATTACTAAGAAATCATATAGAGAAATACAGATTAGCCTTAATGCATCCCTGCCTGATTGAGTGCATCAGTTAATCAGGAAGTGGAAGGTACACTGTGTCACAGGAGCCAGGGGCTTTAGTCTGAATATCCTATGGCAAATCGCTCAAGGCAGGTAGGTCAGGCCAACTGCATGGTGCCCTGCAGAGACTTTTACCTGCTAAAATTCTGACATTTACCACCAGGGTCTGACATTATTCTGACATTCCCATCTTTCATGTCCTAAAACAACAGCCAATTAAGTGTTATGGAGAGCATTTAGAGCTTTTACCGTCTAAAGTCTTGATACTGTCAACTTCTTCCAAAAGTCAACAATGCCATATGCATTAGATCAAAAAAATAACTTTTGAAGTAACATTTTATATTCCAACATCCTTCACTGCTGCTGTGATTAAATTATCTAAGTAAAAGCTACTCCAGTAATGAAATTATTTTGTTGTTACCCCTAATCCTGTGTCTATATTTTTGGGATGTCAGGAGAGAAACACAAGTTAGGCACCAAAGAAAAAAAAGTGGAACCATTTTTTGTTTATTTTTTTTCTTTTGGTTTGTCACTGTCTTGTATTCAGCTAGGTCTCTTATGCAGTGTAGGCCCACTTGCTCAGAGACATTGCCAAATCAGTGGCATGATTCCCACATCAACCATGAGTCAACATAATCTTTTTCAGAAAGAAATCAGACATTGTGATCTAAGAACACACTCAACTGAGGTTTATTCAGTTGACCCTAGAAGTTGTCATGTTGAAATCTGAGGGTAATTAAGAGACAGAGACAATAATATATGAGAAAGTCTTAAAATCCAAAGCCAATGTATCAGTCACATAAATCACTTAAGCAGCAAAGACACAAATACTAAGATAGCAATAACGGGAAAAAACAGTATGCAAGGAAATGGGAAGAAACAAACATCTAAGATAAAGAAGAAAATAATAATACACTCTCCACAGCAACTTCCCCTAAAACAAAATCTTCAGGAACTGATAACATAAGAAATTTTATGAAGCCAAATTAGTGAAGGTCCAACATTTTTAAGGACATGAATATAATAAGGTTAGCATTATAGATTACAGAAAATCAGTACACCGATTCACATAATATGAGGTCTATACAGGTCACAAAGATACAACAATCAAAAATATGTAAAATATTTTTGAAAGAATGAAAGGGTTAGTGAGAAAAAGCCAAGAAATAAGGCAGCAGAAATTCAACTTTAATAAAAAGATGAAGGAAACCATAGGAAAAGGGTGATCATACCAATTTTACCCTGCTCCCTATAATTCTATTTATAAAAAAAAATTAAAGAAACATGGACTTTTCAACTTTCATAAAATTACCTCAACATGTCCCTTGAACTTTTGTTTCTTACCCTCAAGTTACTGATATTTCTTCCAAAACCATAAGCACCATGCTCTACCATTCTCTCCACAATGGAGGTGATCTCTTGCTATGGACAAGCAGCTCTTTGTAATTCCCTTTGATTCAAGTAAATACAGTGCCACTTATGCTCAATCAAGAAATGACATAAAAATAATCTATAGCCAGCCATTGGTGGCCCACTCCTTTAATCCCAGAATTCAGGAGGCAGAGGCAGACAGATCTCTGGGAATTTGAGGCCTGCCTTGACTACAGAGTGGGTGCCAGGATATGCTCCAAAGTTACACATAGAAACCCTATGTTGGAAAACATTAATGAAAATATATGAAGTTTTGCTGGGTGGTGGTGGTGCACGTGTTTGATCCCAGCACTCAGGAGGCAGAGGCAGGTGGATCTCTGTGAGTTTGAGACCAGTCGGTTCTAGAAGAGCTAGTTCCAGGACAGGCTACAAAGCAACAGAGAAACCCTGTTTTGAAAAACCAAAAAAAAAAAAAAAAAAGAAAAACCAAATAAAAAAGAAAGAAAAAGAACAATAATTTAAAAGACAGCTAGACCAATGGAATTGAATTGAAATCCATGATATTGACACACATACCTATGAACACAAGATTTGGGACAATGAAGCTAAAGTTATACAATTGAAAAAATAAAGCATCTTAATCAATTTGTGTTGGCATAACTGGATGCTGACGTGGAAAAAGGTGAACACTCCTCCACTGCTGGTGGCAGTTCAAAGTCATACAGCCACATTGGAAATAAATACAGTGGTTCCTCAGGAAAATGGAAATCTGAGTCCCACAACATCAAGCATTTCCACAAGTAGGCATATAGCCAAAAGTAGCACATTCATACAAAAAGGAGATCTGCTCAACTATGTTCAGAGCAGCATTATTTGTAATAGTCAGAAAGTGGAATCAACCTAGATGACCCTAAACTGAATAATGGACAGACAAAATATGATACATTTACCCAATGGAGAACTACTCAGCAGAAAAAAACAATGGCATCTTAAAATTAACAGGGAAATGGATGGAAGTAGAGGAAAGTATTCTGAGTGAGGTACCCAGTTTAAAAAAAAAACAAGGTATGTACTCACTTGTGTATGGATTTTAGACATGGAAGAACGAATTACCAGCTTACAATTCACACTGCCAGAGAATCTCGAAAACAGGGAGAATTCTAAGATAGATATACATGGTCCCCCAGAGAAGGGGAAAGGGAAAAGAAATCCTGAGCTAATTGGGAGCATTGGGGGAGGAGAGAGGGAGTTAGGAGAATGAGAAGGGGAGAAGGGGAGGGGAGAGGAGGAATTGAGGAGGCAGAAAGAAGGAGTCAAGGGGAAGAATAGACGAGAGAAAGAAAAGAGAAATCATAATAAACACAGCAATTATAATTTTAAAGAGAAAACTGGCACTAGGGAAATGTCCAGTGATCTACAACAATGAAACCAACTAACATTATAAGCAACAGTCAAGAGTTTACCTTAAATGTTCTTCTCTGATAATGCGATCGATGACTACCTTATTTGCCATCCTAAAGCCATCATCCAGTAGCTGATGGAAACAGAAGCAGACACCTAGAGCTAAACACTGAGCCACACTCCTGGAATCTAGTTTCAGATATGGAGGAGTGATGACCAAAGGGGTCTATACAAGATTGGACAAATCCACAGAAACAGCTGACCTGAACAAGGGGGAGCTCATGGACCAGAGACAGATAGCTGGGAAACCAGCACAGGACTGATCCAGGCCCCCTGAACATGGGGGTAACTTAGGAGGCCTGGGCAATCTATGGGGCCTGTTGTAGTGGATTAGAATTTATCCCTAGTATACAAATGGACTTTAGGAGTCCATTCCACATAAAGCAACACTCTATCATCTTAGAAACTCTGGGCTGGTTCTAGGCCATGCTCTAAGTGATATGGCAGACCTTGAGAATTACTCAAGGAAGTCTCACACTCCCTGGGGAGCAGAAAGGGGATGGAATAGGTCAGTGAGGGGCAGGGAAAGAGGGAGGAGGAAATTGTGATTGGCATGTAAAACGAGCTAGTTTCTAATTTAAATCAAAAACGGGAAAAAATGCTTCCAATTTCCATGGCCTTTGGAATATACCATGGAATCTGCCCAATCTACCTGCACAGTAACAGGCACACTAGGAATCTCTGCACATCAGGAACTCCTTTTTTCCCCTGGAAGTAAACTTCACTGAATGACATCATTGTGGTTAGCTGCACCAACAATTTACAAGCATTCTAATCATGTATACATGAAAGACCATTCAAATCACCAGTTTTCTACAAGTTCCTAAACTATTCGCAATATTTTCAATACAATCCTGAAAAGGAATGCAATATTCAGAACTTCCAGAAAGCAGACCTTCACTTTTCGTAACTGTCTTTCTAATGCTACCAAAAGCACTGACCATATGTGAACACTGGACAGTGATACTGCAAGAATTTTTCCCCTACATGCTAGGGATGCAGAGTTTCCTATTACCCATTAATTCCATACTGGGAGGCATGGAGGACAAAGGCCATTGCCCAGGTCAACATATGTACCAACAGAACTAAACACTGGCTCATGTTCTGTTCAAATTCCAACAGAATTGAAAGCTTACTGGGTGGTGGCGTGGTGGTACATGCCTTTAATAACTGCACAAGTGAGGCTGATGCAGTAAGATCTCTTGAGTTCAAAACCAGATTGCTCTAGAGGGTGAGTCCCACTAGACATGACTGTTAAACAGTGAAACCCTGTCTGGAAAAACAAGCAGCCAATAAATAACTAAGTAAAGAAATGAAATGATACCTCACCAGATCTCCTACGAACACCATACATTCACTATGGTATGCTCTTACTTACAACTCATTTCAGCAAAGGCAGAAGAAACCATGGGAAGAACCCGCAAATTACCTGACACTAGTAACCTGACTGCTAACACCTGCCCCCCAAGAAAACCCACATTGGCTAAGGTCAACCTGGTAGAACTCATATTATCAGCTTCCTACTGGGTGATCAGAGATCAAATGATTCACCCAGTACAGTCCTTCCAGATCTGCCCTTAGACCAGAGTATACAGAGCCCATGTCTAAAAAGTTTGTATTTTGGTAGCAACTCCTCCTCTCTCATATAGTACACCCTGTTCCTCATCCAAAGCACAGGGTCCTTTGTGTGCACATCCCATTACACACTCAATGACCTCTGCAGGAAACCCATTGCCTCAGAGCTGGGAAACCTTGAGAGCAAACACAGGTTACATCCACACAGTAACTGTTGTTTCTGTGTAACTGAGTTACAGAAAAACAGGCCACAGAATAGAAAACAATGGAGTATTATTGATATTGCTTGGAGGCAGAAAAGGCAAGGTGAACATGATGCATTTAAAATGTCAAAAACTATTTTGAAAATGTGAAAAACATTTTGTGACCGTGTGTTCCAGAGACTAGAGACTAGTATTAGAGCAGATGAAAAGTTTCTCATACCCTTCCTATAAAGATGAACACCATAAATCAGAAAGATTCCAGTCTTTAGAAGAGGATACTAGTAGTTAAGTAAAATATAATCACACAGAACAGCCTGGATATTCCTTAAGTATATTATTAAGTACAGCATTGACCTGAAACAACAGGTTATTCTTCAGGGACAGTGTCCTGAGGTGAAGGTCATGGGGATATGAAAGATAGCACAAGTAGAAGGTAGCAAAGATAAATGCTAGGTTTGTGAGGTAATGCAGATGATATGCCCCAGACTAACTAAGCTTCTAGACAAGAATAGCATCCTGTACACCACATAAATTAAGTGGGAGGTTGGAAGTATATGGGGGAATCATATGAAGCCATCAAAATATCATATAATTGGAGAAATTCTGGTAGAGAGATTACTCAAACATTTCCACACAACAGAAACTAAGTATCTCAAGAACATTACTGACTTAAGACACAGTGGCCTTAGGACAGAAAACAATAGCTCCATATGTTAGGAAGAGTTTGGTTCTCAGGATTTGAAGAGACACTTCCAGATCATTCCTGGAACCAGATCATTCAAAGCTATATCAAAAATATTGCAGATTTTAGAAAGGAGCTCTGTTGATTATCAAAACATCAGGGCCCAATGAAAGCTCTCAAGCACAAACCCCAAGCTGTTACTGAGTCCCCTCTGGCTAAAGGCTTAAATGAAAGCCTTGCTTGATGAGGTGAGCTCTTAACACATCTGTGTTTTATTTACAAACAGTTCTTACCTGGTGTCATATTACCCACCTGACAAAACTGTATTTATTCTCAAGAAAAAAAAAACTAGAATTTTATGACACTGGGATATAAGTGTTTTTGTGACCCTGTAATGCCTTCTTGTCCAGCTTGTTAGAGGTCTGTTTTTCCATATGTTGATGGGCCTGGTGGCTTGTGGTAAATCAGGGGTAGATACTTTGTAATTGTTTGGAGCCAAATGCCTAGGCAATCCTGATAAACAAATGTGTATCCTAGCATTCAAACAAGGTTGGTTAGAATGTACTTATCTTTGGGTGTTTCTGAGGCAGAACTCCACAGCTCAATTCTGTTTTGGGAGACATTCTATTTCCTAAGCATTGGTAAATCCTTTATATCAACTCTCCTACATTATGGCATATGGAATACTCCTACACTACACTTGAGATGCTGATGGACAATCTGCACAAAATTAACGATGAATGGAGATTGCATGTAAATGTTAAATGCAGAGTGTTGAATGTCAAGAAAATACTGGAAAAATTAGGCATCTCTGAGATAGGCAAGCTGCTTTCCATATATTCTACAAGAATTTTGTAGTTGTGCCAGGCGTTGGTGGCAAACACCATTAATCCCAGCTCTTAGGAGGCAGAGACAGTTGGATCTCTGTGAGTTCAAGTCCAGGTTGCTCAACAGAATGAGTGCCAGGATGGGCTCCAAAACTACACCTCCAAAAATCCAAAAAGAAAAAGAAAGAATCTTTAAGTTGACTAGAAACCTGCTCCTATATCTATCTCCCTGCTCATGATACTCTGATCAAATTAAACCTACAGAGCCAAATTAGTGAGAGACCTCCCCATAGGTCAAACAATTTACATGGGCCAAATGGGATTTCCCTAGACAGGGAATCTGGACTCACTCTCCCGACAGATATAAGGAGGAATCAACACACTGCCATACCTCAGCATCTGATCCTCCCATCTGCAGACAGCATCATTTTACTCACCATTTTGTGGTTTCCCAGATCATTGAAGCTCTCAGCTCAGCTCCCTGCAGCAGCAACTGCACCACAGCAAACAAAACCGCTGTCTCCTCTTCAAAGTCAAGCCTGGTGAGCAGAAGAGCCCTGAACCTCTTCTGACTGGCAGGTCTCCTGGAGGGCCTGATTGGATAGTGAGGCTTGAGTGACAAGATCACCTCCCATAGGGTTAGAGTGTGCTTAAAGACACAGTATTGTGGTTCCTGGCCATGCCTCCCACACAAGAAAAATCCTTTCTCTAGATCTGCAACAATATTCATTTCAATAGCGCTGGCCCCAGGCTAATTTGCAGACCCTGAAACCTTCCTGGTCTCCATAGGAACTTCCCCTTGTCCTCCAGGATATAATTCAAAAGTTTCTACACACCAAAGAACCTCCCTGACGATGCAGCAAACCAAATGGTACCAAATCAAAATGAATTAGGAAAAGCTCACGTGGGAGACACAGCACAGGGATGGAGCAGATCGCTCCACAGCCTCCCTTTCCTCATTACACTGCCCCCTCCCTCCCCTGCCCTCCCTTCATCCCCTGCCCTCCATCCCCTCCCTCCCGTGTCTTCTACCCCCTTAAAAAATCACAAAATCCTACCTGTGTCCTAAGTCTTCTAAAATCCCGGGAAGGAAGCCCAGAGGCGAGCAGGCGGAAGAGTGGTTGCTTGCGAGCGCAGGGCACACTGGGAAATGTAGTCCTGGGCGAGCTCTCTGCAGGGAGCGGGAAAACTTCTCTAGGAACTGCTGACTCCCCAGGCTGGATTTGCAAGTGAATGAGCAAGTGAGTCAGTGAGTCAGTGACTCAGAGAGCTGAGCCATCCAGGGAACTGAATGCAGGCAGCAGCCAGGTGTCAGCAGTCAAGTCAGTGATGCACTTTAGGAAGGGCGAGCTGGTGAGCATGGTGGGTCAAGCATGGTGATGGGGGGAGGGGGTGTTCATTCTCGAGCTCACCTGTTTCTGCATGCTCGCTCCTACCCGGTAGTCCATGAATGAAAAATCGAACGAACAAGGAATGAAAGATTACAGTAATAAACAGATGAATCGATGGATCGGATGGGGCCTGGGCAGTGGCGGCAGCGGGCAGGCACTGGGGGAGCCTGCAGGGAGGCAGGGAGGGAGCCCAGCGAGGGCAAGTGGATGGGCTCTGGGCTCTGGGAGTGTTTTGGGGCGTGGGGGGGTTAGTGAGTTAAATAGTTGTTATTGTATGTTACATGAAACACAGAATGGCTATAATTGAATACTAGGTTTCCTATTAATAACACATGATGAGCAGCAAGTTCACAAACCTATGTATGATATGATTTTTTTTTTTTTTTTTTTCAGACAGGGTTTCTCTGTGTAGCTTTGGAGACTGTCCTGGCACTCGCTCTGGAGACCAGCCTGGCATTGTACTCACAGAGATCTGCCTGCCTCTACCTCCTCAGTGCTGGGATTAAAGGAATTCGCCACCAACACCCGGCCAAGAAAGACTAATGTTTTTTTTTTCAGCATAAGGTCTCATTTATTTTTTCCTCTCTAAATGTTAATTCTTTTTACAATTTTATTCACACATAATACCCTTTGATCAACATTCTCCTCCCCATTATTCTTTCCTTTGCCTGTCCCAGGAAATTCCTTCCTTCCAGGACCCCCCCCCCCACCATGTTCCTGTATTTGTCAGTACAAGGTTATTTTCTTGACTAGGGACAATTTTCCAGTGTCTACTCCATGGAAGAATATGACCCTATTAGACTATGAAATTTTTGCTGTGGCACACCTAAGGCACCATTGTAAATTACATGAAGTATTCAGATTTTATTTCACATGATTTGGGAATAATTAAGACATGGTTGATTATCCTCGAATTGGTCAGAGAGGCTAAGGAGGTTCTTCTTTAACACCAGTTATATTTTTGGGGAAGCCTGTTTTTACCAACTTTGCTTCCAATGACTTATACATGTTAAACTTTTATTTTTCCTGAATTCTCATGTGCCTAAATGTAAGCCACACCACCATTACTTCCAAGGCATTCTACTGTATTTTTTGATATTAATGGTGAAACACATTTGTGCATCAGAACCATGATTGTAATGAGCATAGTAAATGTCTTTTAGACATGTAAAAATATATTAGTCAGTACCAATACAACATCCAAAAATGTCCCAGAAATGCAGAACCCAGTGACACACATACTCTTTACCAACAGACACAGTACTAGAACCCCACAAAACCAATGGTCTTTACATTCCTTCATTGGAGAATATTATGTTTTTGAAAGACAAAACAAAACCTTCTTCAACATACCTGTGCAGTTTTCTAGTTTTGGAAAGTTATATTTAATCCAATGAAAAACATCTGTTTGTTTGAATATAATCTTTATCATTTTGGATGGTCACTGGGTTCCTCCCCACCCCTGTGGAAACAAAAGCAAATCTTCTTCCCTGATGTAACACATATCTTTGTTTTTATTCTGAGCTCAAAGTATTTCTGAATTATATAGGTTGCTTTAATTTAGCAGTTTCTTTTTTATCTAATATCTTCCGA
>NW_023276808.1:4288868-4319152 GCF_003668045.3 Cricetulus griseus
TTCAGCCTTTTTCATTTTCTTGTGTCCTGTAGAGATTAAGAGAGATTTGGGGCCAAAATATCACACAAATGAACTCTAGCTAAATTATTAATGAAATCTTCTAAAATCCTGTACCTACTTACCAGACCAAGATCACCCAATACAGTCAGAAATGAATGAAGCCAGGCTCGGCCTAGAGGGCCACAGCAAGACAAGGATATGACTGTTTTATTGAGAGGAAACAGTTGTTATGTATCTTCATCAGAAACATAAGTTAGTGGCAATTTCCAGGATCAATACAGTTGTAGTTTCCAGGATAATATGAAAATTGCAAGTCATACAGGGTAAACAAGAGTAATGTCTAAGAACAATTTTTCTTAAGCTTACATACTTCATTCATTACTAAGAAATCATATAGAGAAATACAGATTAGCCTTAATGCATCCCTGCCTGATTGAGTGCATCAGTTAATCAGGAAGTGGAAGGTACACTGTGTCACAGGAGCCAGGGGCTTTAGTCTGAATATCCTATGGCAAATCGCTCAAGGCAGGTAGGTCAGGCCAACTGCATGGTGCCCTGCAGAGACTTTTACCTGCTAAAATTCTGACATTTACCACCAGGGTCTGACATTATTCTGACATTCCCATCTTTCATGTCCTAAAACAACAGCCAATTAAGTGTTATGGAGAGCATTTAGAGCTTTTACCATCTAAAGTCTTGATACTGTCAACTTCTTCCAAAAGTCAACAATGCCATATGCATTAGATCAAAAAAATAACTTTTGAAGTAACATTTTATATTCCAACATCCTTCACTGCTGCTGTGATTAAATTATCTAAGTAAAAGCTACTCCAGTAATGAAATTATTTTGTTGTTACCCCTAATCCTGTGTCTATATTTTTGGGATGTCAGGAGAGAAACACAAGTTAGGCACCAAAGAAAAAAAAGTGGAACCATTTTTTGTTTATTTTTTTTCTTTTGGTTTGTCACTGTCTTGTATTCAGCTAGGTCTCTTATGCAGTGTAGGCCCACTTGCTCAGAGACATTGCCAAATCAGTGGCATGATTCCCACATCAACCATGAGTCAACATAATCTTTTTCAGAAAGAAATCAGACATTGTGATCTAAGAACACACTCAACTGAGGTTTATTCAGTTGACCCTAGAAGTTGTCATGTTGAAATCTGAGGGTAATTAAGAGACAGAGACAATAATATATGAGAAAGTCTTAAAATCCAAAGCCAATGTATCAGTCACATAAATCACTTAAGCAGCAAAGACACAAATACTAAGATAGCAATAACGGGAAAAAACAGTATGCAAGGAAATGGGAAGAAACAAACATCTAAGATAAAGAAGAAAATAATAATACACTCTCCACAGCAACTTCCCCTAAAACAAAATCTTCAGGAACTGATAACATAAGAAATTTTATGAAGCCAAATTAGTGAAGGTCCAACATTTTTAAGGACATGAATATAATAAGGTTAGCATTATAGATTACAGAAAATCAGTACACCGATTCACATAATATGAGGTCTATACAGGTCACAAAGATACAACAATCAAAAATATGTAAAATATTTTTGAAAGAATGAAAGGGTTAGTGAGAAAAAGCCAAGAAATAAGGCAGCAGAAATTCAACTTTAATAAAAAGATGAAGGAAACCATAGGAAAAGGGTGATCATACCAATTTTACCCTGCTCCCTATAATTCTATTTATAAAAAAAAATTAAAGAAACATGGACTTTTCAACTTTCATAAAATTACCTCAACATGTCCCTTGAACTTTTGTTTCTTACCCTCAAGTTACTGATATTTCTTCCAAAACCATAAGCACCATGCTCTACCATTCTCTCCACAATGGAGGTGATCTCTTGCTATGGACAAGCAGCTCTTTGTAATTCCCTTTGATTCAAGTAAATACAGTGCCACTTATGCTCAATCAAGAAATGACATAAAAATAATCTATAGCCAGCCATTGGTGGCCCACTCCTTTAATCCCAGAATTCAGGAGGCAGAGGCAGACAGATCTCTGGGAATTTGAGGCCTGCCTTGACTACAGAGTGGGTGCCAGGATATGCTCCAAAGTTACACATAGAAACCCTATGTTGGAAAACATTAATGAAAATATATGAAGTTTTGCTGGGTGGTGGTGGTGCACGTGTTTGATCCCAGCACTCAGGAGGCAGAGGCAGGTGGATCTCTGTGAGTTTGAGACCAGTCGGTTCTAGAAGAGCTAGTTCCAGGACAGGCTACAAAGCAACAGAGAAACCCTGTTTTGAAAAACCAAAAAAAAAAAGAAAAAAAAAGAAAAACCAAATAAAAAAGAAAGAAAAAGAACAATAATTTAAAAGACAGCTAGACCAATGGAATTGAATTGAAATCCATGATATTGACACACATACCTATGAACACAAGATTTGGGACAATGAAGCTAAAGTTATACAATTGAAAAAATAAAGCATCTTAATCAATTTGTGTTGGCATAACTGGATGCTGACGTGGAAAAAGGTGAACACTCCTCCACTGCTGGTGGCAGTTCAAAGTCATACAGCCACATTGGAAATAAATACAGTGGTTCCTCAGGAAAATGGAAATCTGAGTCCCACAACATCAAGCATTTCCACAAGTAGGCATATAGCCAAAAGTAGCACATTCATACAAAAAGGAGATCTGCTCAACTATGTTCAGAGCAGCATTATTTGTAATAGTCAGAAAGTGGAATCAACCTAGATGACCCTAAACTGAATAATGGACAGACAAAATATGATACATTTACCCAATGGAGAACTACTCAGCAGAAAAAAACAATGGCATCTTAAAATTAACAGGGAAATGGATGGAAGTAGAGGAAAGTATTCTGAGTGAGGTACCCAGTTTAAAAAAAAAACAAGGTATGTACTCACTTGTGTATGGATTTTAGACATGGAAGAACGAATTACCAGCTTACAATTCACACTGCCAGAGAATCTCGAAAACAGGGAGAATTCTAAGATAGATATACATGGTCCCCCAGAGAAGGGGAAAGGGAAAAGAAATCCTGAGCTAATTGGGAGCATTGGGGGAGGAGAGAGGGAGTTAGGAGAATGAGAAGGGGAGAAGGGGAGGGGAGAGGAGGAATTGAGGAGGCAGAAAGAAGGAGTCAAGGGGAAGAATAGACGAGAGAAAGAAAAGAGAAATCATAATAAACACAGCAATTATAATTTTAAAGAGAAAACTGGCACTAGGGAAATGTCCAGTGATCTACAACAATGAAACCAACTAACATTATAAGCAACAGTCAAGAGTTTACCTTAAATGTTCTTCTCTGATAATGCGATCGATGATTACCTTATTTGCCATCCTAAAGCCATCATCCAGTAGCTGATGGAAACAGAAGCAGACACCTAGAGCTAAACACTGAGCCACACTCCTGGAATCTAGTTTCAGATATGGAGGAGTGATGACCAAAGGGGTCTATACAAGATTGGACAAATCCACAGAAACAGCTGACCTGAACAAGGGGGAGCTCATGGACCAGAGACAGATAGCTGGGAAACCAGCACAGGACTGATCCAGGCCCCCTGAACATGGGGGTAACTTAGGAGGCCTGGGCAATCTATGGGGCCTGTTGTAGTGGATTAGAATTTATCCCTAGTATACAAATGGACTTTAGGAGTCCATTCCACATAAAGCAACACTCTATCATCTTAGAAACTCTGGGCTGGTTCTAGGCCATGCTCTAAGTGATATGGCAGACCTTGAGAATTACTCAAGGAAGTCTCACACTCCCTGGGGAGCAGAAAGGGGATGGAATAGGTCAGTGAGGGGCAGGGAAAGAGGGAGGAGGAAATTGTGATTGGCATGTAAAACGAGCTAGTTTCTAATTTAAATCAAAAACGGGAAAAAATGCTTCCAATTTCCATGGCCTTTGGAATATACCATGGAATCTGCCCAATCTACCTGCACAGTAACAGGCACACTAGGAATCTCTGCACATCAGGAACTCCTTTTTTCCCCTGGAAGTAAACTTCACTGAATGACATCATTGTGGTTAGCTGCACCAACAATTTACAAGCATTCTAATCATGTATACATGAAAGACCATTCAAATCACCAGTTTTCTACAAGTTCCTAAACTATTCGCAATATTTTCAATACAATCCTGAAAAGGAATGCAATATTCAGAACTTCCAGAAAGCAGACCTTCACTTTTCGTAACTGTCTTTCTAATGCTACCAAAAGCACTGACCATATGTGAACACTGGACAGTGATACTGCAAGAATTTTTCCCCTACATGCTAGGGATGCAGAGTTTCCTATTACCCATTAATTCCATACTGGGAGGCATGGAGGACAAAGGCCATTGCCCAGGTCAACATATGTACCAACAGAACTAAACACTGGCTCATGTTCTGTTCAAATTCCAACAGAATTGAAAGCTTACTGGGTGGTGGCGTGGTGGTACATGCCTTTAATAACTGCACAAGTGAGGCTGATGCAGTAAGATCTCTTGAGTTCAAAACCAGATTGCTCTAGAGGGTGAGTCCCACTAGACATGACTGTTAAACAGTGAAACCCTGTCTGGAAAAACAAGCAGCCAATAAATAACTAAGTAAAGAAATGAAATGATACCTCACCAGATCTCCTACGAACACCATACATTCACTATGGTATGCTCTTACTTACAACTCATTTCAGCAAAGGCAGAAGAAACCATGGGAAGAACCCGCAAATTACCTGACACTAGTAACCTGACTGCTAACACCTGCCCCCCAAGAAAACCCACATTGGCTAAGGTCAACCTGGTAGAACTCATATTATCAGCTTCCTACTGGGTGATCAGAGATCAAATGATTCACCCAGTACAGTCCTTCCAGATCTGCCCTTAGACCAGAGTATACAGAGCCCATGTCTAAAAAGTTTGTATTTTGGTAGCAACTCCTCCTCTCTCATATAGTACACCCTGTTCCTCATCCAAAGCACAGGGTCCTTTGTGTGCACATCCCATTACACACTCAATGACCTCTGCAGGAAACCCATTGCCTCAGAGCTGGGAAACCTTGAGAGCAAACACAGGTTACATCCACACAGTAACTGTTGTTTCTGTGTAACTGAGTTACAGAAAAACAGTCCACAGAATAGAAAACAATGGAGTATTATTGATATTGCTTGGAGGCAGAAAAGGCAAGGTGAACATGATGCATTTAAAATGTCAAAAACTATTTTGAAAATGTGAAAAACATTTTGTGACCGTGTGTTCCAGAGACTAGAGACTAGTATTAGAGCAGATGAAAAGTTTCTCATACCCTTCCTATAAAGATGAACACCATAAATCAGAAAGATTCCAGTCTTTAGAAGAGGATACTAGTAGTTAAGTAAAATATAATCACACAGAACAGCCTGGATATTCCTTAAGTATATTATTAAGTACAGCATTGACCTGAAACAACAGGTTATTCTTCAGGGACAGTGTCCTGAGGTGAAGGTCATGGGGATATGAAAGATAGCACAAGTAGAAGGTAGCAAAGATAAATGCTAGGTTTGTGAGGTAATGCAGATGATATGCCCCAGACTAACTAAGCTTCTAGACAAGAATAGCATCCTGTACACCACATAAATTAAGTGGGAGGTTGGAAGTATATGGGGGAATCATATGAAGCCATCAAAATATCATATAATTGGAGAAATTCTGGTAGAGAGATTACTCAAACATTTCCACACAACAGAAACTAAGTATCTCAAGAACATTACTGACTTAAGACACAGTGGCCTTAGGACAGAAAACAATAGCTCCATATGTTAGGAAGAGTTTGGTTCTCAGGATTTGAAGAGACACTTCCAGATCATTCCTGGAACCAGATCATTCAAAGCTATATCAAAAATATTGCAGATTTTAGAAAGGAGCTCTGTTGATTATCAAAACATCAGGGCCCAATGAAAGCTCTCAAGCACAAACCCCAAGCTGTTACTGAGTCCCCTCTGGCTAAAGGCTTAAATGAAAGCCTTGCTTGATGAGGTGAGCTCTTAACACATCTGTGTTTTATTTACAAACAGTTCTTACCTGGTGTCATATTACCCACCTGACAAAACTGTATTTATTCTCAAGAAAAAAAAAACTAGAATTTTATGACACTGGGATATAAGTGTTTTTGTGACCCTGTAATGCCTTCTTGTCCAGCTTGTTAGAGGTCTGTTTTTCCATATGTTGATGGGCCTGGTGGCTTGTGGTAAATCAGGGGTAGATACTTTGTAATTGTTTGGAGCCAAATGCCTAGGCAATCCTGATAAACAAATGTGTATCCTAGCATTCAAACAAGGTTGGTTAGAATGTACTTATCTTTGGGTGTTTCTGAGGCAGAACTCCACAGCTCAATTCTGTTTTGGGAGACATTCTATTTCCTAAGCATTGGTAAATCCTTTATATCAACTCTCCTACATTATGGCATATGGAATACTCCTACACTACACTTGAGATGCTGATGGACAATCTGCACAAAATTAACGATGAATGGAGATTGCATGTAAATGTTAAATGCAGAGTGTTGAATGTCAAGAAAATACTGGAAAAATTAGGCATCTCTGAGATAGGCAAGCTGCTTTCCATATATTCTACAAGAATTTTGTAGTTGTGCCAGGCGTTGGTGGCAAACACCATTAATCCCAGCTCTTAGGAGGCAGAGACAGTTGGATCTCTGTGAGTTCAAGTCCAGGTTGCTCAACAGAATGAGTGCCAGGATGGGCTCCAAAACTACACCTCCAAAAATCCAAAAAGAAAAAGAAAGAATCTTTAAGTTGACTAGAAACCTGCTCCTATATCTATCTCCCTGCTCATGATACTCTGATCAAATTAAACCTACAGAGCCAAATTAGTGAGAGACCTCCCCATAGGTCAAACAATTTACATGGGCCAAATGGGATTTCCCTAGACAGGGAATCTGGCCTCACTCTCCCGACAGATATAAGGAGGAATCAACACACTGCCATACCTCAGCATCTGATCCTCCCATCTGCAGACAGCATCATTTTACTCACCATTTTGTGGTTTCCCAGATCATTGAAGCTCTCAGCTCAGCTCCCTGCAGCAGCAACTGCACCACAGCAAACAAAACCGCTGTCTCCTCTTCAAAGTCAAGCCTGGTGAGCAGAAGAGCCCTGAACCTCTTCTGACTGGCAGGTCTCCTGGAGGGCCTGATTGGATAGTGAGGCTTGAGTGACAAGATCACCTCCCATAGGGTTAGAGTGTGCTTAAAGACACAGTATTGTGGTTCCTGGCCATGCCTCCCACACAAGAAAAATCCTTTCTCTAGATCTGCAACAATATTCATTTCAATAGCACTGGCCCCAGGCTAATTTGCAGACCCTGAAACCTTCCTGGTCTCCATAGGAACTTCCCCTTGTCCTCCAGGATATAATTCAAAAGTTTCTACACACCAAAGAACCTCCCTGACGATGCAGCAAACCAAATGGTACCAAATCAAAATGAATTAGGAAAAGCTCACGTGGGAGACACAGCACAGGGATGGAGCAGATCGCTCCACAGCCTCCCTTTCCTCATTACACTGCCCCCTCCCTCCCCTGCCCTCCCTTCATCCCCTGCCCTCCATCCCCTCCCTCCCGTGTCTTCTGCCACCTTAAAAAATCACAACATCCTACCTGTGTCCTAGGTCTTCTAAAATCCCGGGAAGGAAGCCCAGAGGCGAGCAGGCGGAAGAGTGGTTGCTTGCGAGCGCAGGGCACACTGGGAAATGTAGTCCTGGGCGAGCTCTCTGCAGGGAGCGGGAAAACTTCTCTAGGAACTGCTGACTCCCCAGGCTGGATTTGCAAGTGAATGAGCAAGTGAGTCAGTGAGTCAGTGACTCAGAGAGCTGAGCCATCCAGGGAACTGAATGCAGGCAGCAGCCAGGTGTCAGCAGTCAAGTCAGTGATGCACTTTAGGAAGGGCGAGCTGGTGAGCATGGTGGGTCAAGCATGGTGATGGGGGGAGGGGGTGTTCATTCTCGAGCTCACCTGTTTCTGCATGCTCGCTCCTACCCGGTAGTCCATGAATGAAAAATCGAACGAACAAGGAATGAAAGATTACAGTAATAAACAGATGAATCGATGGATCGGATGGGGCCTGGGCAGTGGCGGCAGCGGGCAGGCACTGGGGGAGCCTGCAGGGAGGCAGGGAGGGAGCCCAGCGAGGGCAAGTGGATGGGCTCTGGGCTCTGGGAGTGTTTTGGGGCGTGGGGGGGTTAGTGAGTTAAATAGTTGTTATTGTATGTTACATGAAACACAGAATGGCTATAATTGAATACTAGGTTTCCTATTAATAACACATGATGAGCAGCAAGTTCACAAACCTATGTATGATATGATTTTTTTTTTTTTTGCTTTTTTCAGACAGGGTTTCTCTGTGTAGCTTTGGAGACTGTCCTGGCACTCGCTCTGGAGACCAGCCTGGCATTGTACTCACAGAGATCTGCCTGCCTCTACCTCCTCAGTGCTGGGATTAAAGGAATTCGCCACCAACACCCGGCCAAGAAAGACTAATGTTTTTTTTTTCAGCATAAGGTCTCATTTATTTTTTCCTCTCTAAATGTTAATTCTTTTTACAATTTTATTCACACATAATACCCTTTGATCAACATTCTCCTCCCCATTATTCTTTCCTTTGCCTGTCCCAGGAAATTCCTTCCTTCCAGGACCCCCCCCCCCACCATGTTCCTGTATTTGTCAGTACAAGGTTATTTTCTTGACTAGGGACAATTTTCCAGTGTCTACTCCATGGAAGAATATGACCCTATTAGACTATGAAATTTTTGCTGTGGCACACCTAAGGCACCATTGTAAATTACATGAAGTATTCAGATTTTATTTCACATGATTTGGGAATAATTAAGACATGGTTGATTATCCTCGAATTGGTCAGAGAGGCTAAGGAGGTTCTTCTTTAACACCAGTTATATTTTTGGGGAAGCCTGTTTTTACCAACTTTGCTTCCAATGACTTATACATGTTAAACTTTTATTTTTCCTGAATTCTCATGTGCCTAAATGTAAGCCACACCACCATTACTTCCAAGGCATTCTACTGTATTTTTTGATATTAATGGTGAAACACATTTGTGCATCAGAACCATGATTGTAATGAGCATAGTAAATGTCTTTTAGACATGTAAAAATATATTAGTCAGTACCAATACAACATCCAAAAATGTCCCAGAAATGCAGAACCCAGTGACACACATACTCTTTACCAACAGACACAGTACTAGAACCCCACAAAACCAATGGTCTTTACATTCCTTCATTGGAGAATATTATGTTTTTGAAAGACAAAACAAAACCTTCTTCAACATACCTGTGCAGTTTTCTAGTTTTGGAAAGTTATATTTAATCCAATGAAAAACATCTGTTTGTTTGAATATAATCTTTATCATTTTGGATGGTCACTGGGTTCCTCCCCACCCCTGTGGAAACAAAAGCAAATCTTCTTCCCTGATGTAACACATATCTTTGTTTTTATTCTGAGCTCAAAGTATTTCTGAATTATATAGGTTGCTTTAATTTAGCAGTTTCTTTTTTATCTAATATCTTCCAATGCTGTTGTTTCCTTTTCAGTAGCATTTGAAAAAAATAAAGTTAAGAATCAATTATTTAATCTATCTATGGAAGTCTTAATTTTCCCTTTTACTTTACTGAGCATATTTTAAGGCACCCCATAAAGTGTTAATATAAGTAATTGAAAGACCCGCTCGAAATGCCCCTGAGCCCCCTGCCCCGAAGCTGCCGGAGCCTCCCAAGCCTTCACCCCGGCAGGGCTCGCGCCCCCAGCCCGCCCCACCTGGCACCGCGCCTCGGGGCTGGGGCCGAGCAATGAGCACCAGGTGGGCAGGCCCGAGAACGAACACCAGGTGAGCCGGCCTGGAGCCCTGCCCCTGAGCCCCCGCCCAAAGAGAAACACTCCGTCCCAAGGTCTCCGCCCCCAAGGTCAGCCATCAGGAAGGGGGGGGGAATTGAGTCTGCTGTACCAGACACCAGACACCAGACCTTGAGAATATGCTGATCTGGAATGGCTCTGTGTCTCATTTGAACCATCCAATAGAAATAATTCTGTATTTCGCCTCATTTGAAAGACTCTGTGTTTCACCTCATTTGAATAACTCTGTACTTTGCCTTATTTGAATAACCCTGTATAGCGTCTCATATACATTGACCAATGGGAATAGCTCTGTATAATGCCTCATTAGAATTATCCAATGGAATCCCTGCTCCTAGCTTGCGCCTTTTTCCCTATATAAGGACCCCTTTCCCTTGGCTCGGGGCGCTTAGCCACACAAAGGCTAAGTCGCCCCGGGTACCCGAGTCTCCAATAAAGCCTCTTGTTTTTTGCATCCAGTTCGTGGCCTCGCTGATTCCTGGGTGTGTGGGTCTCCCTCTACGAAAGTACCTCTTCGGGGGTCTTTCATTTGAGGGCTCGTCCGGGATTAGAGACCCCCACTCAGGGACCACCGACCCACGTTTGGGAGGTAAGTGTTGTGCGGATCCGCTGTTTTGTCTTGTCTGGTCTGAGTCCGTCTTGTGAACTGCGCTTGCGTTTGTAGTATACAGCTGTGTACATTTGTATTTGGCGGATCCGAGAGGAGCTGACAAGCTCGGACTCCGGACCGTGGCTCCAGGAGACGTCCTGGTAGCGTTTGAAGCCCTCAGGGTGAGGGATTTGTATTTTGAACTTGGGAAGCCCTCGGGGTGAGGGATTTGTACTTTGAACTTAGATCTATGACTGGACATCTTCCCAGTCTCTTTGGAGAAGGCCCTCGGCTTGAGGGATTTGCAATCTTTACTGGGGACGAAGAAGGAGGGCCCCCTTCTTCGACCCCACCCCCTCAATTCTTTCGACTCTCTGTCGAAACCGCGCTGCGAAAACCTGTTCTGTGTTCTGTGTTGTTTGGCCTTTGTTTTGTAATTGATGTGCATAAACGCAAATGAATTACTCTTTGTTCCTCAGCTCGAGCGTATAAAATATCTGGCCTGATCCGGACATCTAAACGGCCTTAAAGTTATTAAGAACTGTAAAAAGGACTTTGATAAAATTTTGATGTTAACTGAGAAATGAGAAAAAAAATATATAGGAGACATAAATAATAAAGAGGGAAAGAAAAAAAAAGAGAAAACTTGTCTAAAAATGTCTAAGAGTCAGAGAAATGAACTAGGAGGTTATAGAGGATTAAAGCAAGTCATAGCAGAAAAGATTGTTATAAAAGGTTATAGAGAATTAAAGCAAGCGGTAAAGGTTATAGAGGATTAAAGCAAGTCATAGCAGAAAAGATTGTTATAAAAGGTTATAGAGAATTAAAGCAAGCGGTAAAGGTTATAGAGGATTAAAGCAAGTCATAGCAGAAAAGATTGTTATAAAAGGTTATAGAGAGTTAAAGCAAGCGGTAAAAGTTACAGAGGGTTAAAGCAAGTTGTTGGAGGTCACAGAAAGTTACAGAGGGTTAAAGCAAGTTGCAGAAGGTCAGAGGAAAGTTGTAAAAGGTCAGAGGAAAGTTGTAGAAGGTCAGAGGAAAGTTGTCAAAGGTCAGAGAAAAGGTTGTTACAAGTCACAGAAAAACCCTGCCTAAGAAAGAAGTTAAGCTACTGTTTAAGGAATCCTGGCACTTAGATGTGCCTGCCCTGGCCTTGCATCACCTGTACCTCTCTAGAGCAGGTGCTAATTATTTACAGAAATAAGACCTTACCTAGCCACCTGTAGATACTTAATGTGTGCTTAAGGCAAGTAATTAAAACAGACAAACAGACCTCTAATGCTTCAGAGATCTTCAGAATATGGCATTTAAATTGTTATCTTTAAAGTTTTTAATGTCAGACAGACTGCCAGATCCTGACAATGACCCAAAATCTCCAAAAGATTACGAGGCACCTCGGTTCCCGCACCTGGACCAGTGAGCGAGATGCTCAGATATAAAACCTGCCGCCTGCCAGAACCTGGCCGAGACTGTGGACAAAGCTGCTGGACGCTGGAAAATTGATTGTACCCCTTTGCCTAGACAAAACAAGGTCAGTCTTTTCCATGTCCCTCTTCCACAGAGAGAAAATAAAACCTCTCACAGTATAGGCCTGGCGAAGATTGTTGTTCTTTGAGACAGCTGCCTCCAATGGTAATGGAGAAACTTGGGTTTGGCTAACTGTATATGGACCTACTTCTAACTGGCTTCTGTCACTTTTTAGTAGATTCGGATAAAATATACCCTTCTCAGATCTCTGAAATATTACTGGTTGTCAGCTTGATAGCATCAGACAGTCAGATCCACTATAGACTAGTCAGTATGTTAGCTGATAAAGTAATGACTATCTACTGTTCAGACACAAGCTCAAAGTTTTTAAGTTTATTTTGATTGTCATCTAAGTACAAACTTAAAGGGCTTTTCATCAGGCCAAAGGCACCTCTGTCCAATCCATACCCGGCTCTCTGGACAGAGGAGAAATGTACATGCTTATAGCCCAAATCTGTAGTTCTTGCTAGGACTCAAAGTTATAAATATGTTCTTGCTGTTTGAACAGATATCCAGATATCTGCTTTTTCTGCACTGTGGGCTTCAATAAATAAGTTTTAACCTCTGTTCCCAGTTTAAATATGTCTTAAACAGGTTTCTGCTTCTGACAGACATCTGAGTATCAGTTGCAGACTACAGGCTGTTCTAAGTAGACTGCGAGCCCTGGACTTGCTATGGATATGAACCAGTCTGCTGATGTGGACACCCCCTATCTCTGCAACAGTGTCTGCTAACCAGAAGCCCCTGATGGATTCCCCATTGCCCAAATTCCTTTTTGCTTTTGACTAGCATTTCAACCTTCTGGGGTCCCTAACTTCGTCCCAAAGTCAGCAGGAAGCAGTTTGGAAAGAAATTTCGCCGTCCATTTTCCCTGGTTAGAATGCTAAGTCAAAAGGAACTCCCTTGCATGGGGATGCGAAACGACAGGGGATGCTCACTGGAAGCCTTCATCCTCATGGGACAAAATTCGGGTAACCAGAGGATGGCAAAAGGGCTCCACCGGTACCACCTCTATGCCTCTCCTTATTTCCTTTACAGCATATTAGGGAAATCAACCCGATATAAGAGGGAGCCAATATCCTTTACCGTGGCCCTATTATTAGGAGGGATAACAGTGGGGGGCATAGCAGCCGGCATAGGGAATTAATCATTTCAAACTTCTACAGCAAGCCATGCACACAGATATCCAGGTCCTAAAAGAGTCAGTCAATGCACTCGAGAAATCCTTAACATCACTCTCTGAGGTAGTCCTATAACAGACCATACAGGAATAGTTAGAGGCAGCATGGCCAAGCTTAGAGAAAGACCTAACCAGAGACCTCTGAATGGAAGATTCCATTCAGTTACAAGAGAAATGGGGGAATGAAAGACCCGCTCGAAATGCCCCTGAGCCCCCTGCCCCGAAGCTGCCGGAGCCTCCCAAGCCTTCACCCCGGCAGGGCTCGCGCCCCCGGCCCGCCCCGCCTGGCACCGCGCCTCGGGGCTGGGGCCGAGCAACGAGCACCAGGTGGGCAGGCCCGAGAACGAGCACCGGGTGGGCCGGCACAAGGGCGAGCACCAGGTGGGCCGGCACGAGAACGAACACCAGGTGAGCCGGCCTGGAGCCCTGCCCCTGAGCCCCCGCCCGAAGAGAAACACTCCGTCCCAAGGTCTCCGCCCCCAAGGTCAGCCATCAGGAAGGGGGGGGGAATTGAGTCTGCTGTACCAGACACCAAACACCAGACCTTGAGAATATGCTGATCTGGAATGGCTCTGTGTCTCATTTGAACCATCCAATTGAAATAATTCTGTATTTCGCCTCATTTGAAAGACTCTGTGTTTCACCTCATTTGAATAACTCTGTACTTTGCCTTATTTGAATAACCCTGTATAGCGTCTCATATACATTGACCAATGGGAATAGCTCTGTATAATGCCTCATTAGAATTATCCAATGGAATCCTGCTCCTAGCTTGCGCCTTTTTCCCTATATAAGGACCCCTTTCCCTTGGCTCGGGGCGCTTAGCCTCACAGAAGCTAAGTCGCCCCGGGTACCCGAGTCTCCAATAAAGCCTCTTGTTTTTTGCATCCAGTTCGTGGCCTCGCTGATTCCTGGGTGTGTGGGTCTCCCTCTACGAAAGTACCTCTTCGGGGGTCTTTCAGTAATCATTGTTTTTCTTCTTTTGGTTTTTGAGGCAGTGTTTCTCTGTGGCTTTGGAGCCTCTCTTGGAAACAGTTCTTTTAGACCAGGATGGTCTCAAACACACAAAGACCCGCCTACCACTGCTTACTGATTGCTGGTTTTACAGGTTTGCACCACCACCAGCTGGCATAAATAATATTTATTAAGAAAATTTCAGAAGTCAGATATGGGATAAGAACCTGAAAGATGAATCAATTGATCAGCCATCAGTGACTCCTGCCTCCTCCATTTCTAAATCTAAAACAGAGAAGGATCCTCCCTCAGCCCATCCTTACTAATTCCAGTCTCCAATCTCTCCACAGTTTTCCAAACCTCTATGTTAATTTTTGGTTCATTAACTGGTAGCTCTGGTCTCTGATGCCACCCAAGCTTCATCATAAGAATATGATCAAAAACCACACAACCCCCAGGACTTCACTTCTTATCCATCTCACACGTTTGCTCCTTCCATTCCTCATATGAAAGTGTCCATGACAGATGTCTCATAGCATGGACATCTCAACATCCTGTGGTCTCAAATGCAACTCAGCTTCCTCTTCACTGCTTCATGCAAGGAGCTCTCACAGACTCTTCACTTGGGGTCTTATTGTCAAAAACATAGATGTGTAATATAGTGAAGCACTGACCACAGAAGAAGAATCCATCATCTTTATATTTTGCATCTTTATTGTTTGCATAGTCAGTAAAAAAAAATAGGTGATTCTGCCATGATTTTGTGGCCCCTACCAAGCTTGAATCAAATTTTCCAGATTTTTAATAATGTTGCTCCTGAGACAAGGAATTACTTTGCCTATTCATTCAGTATGGTAAGGGCATTGGTGGATAGAGTTGTGAACTTGGGCTACCTTCCTAGTCTTTTAATGAAGAGAATCTCAGCTCTGAGCAGTCCCGAGTCACGAATGGCCACACTGCTGGGTCTGCTCTCAGCACACTGCAATCAGAAATGGAAAGACGTGGACACCGCCCCAAACTCGGCCAAGTCCCCGGGCAGAGCCAAGAAAACCAGGCCCCTGCCGAGGCGCCTCCTCCGTCTCCACCGCAGCCCTCGGCCTCTGCAGCCTAGGAGACAGCTCCCGCCCGCCCGCCCGGGGCTCGCCTCGGGGGCCGCCGCCGCCTGGGTCCCCGCCCCCGGCTCCCGCAGGATGCACGGGCAGCCCGCGCTTCCCACAGCCGCCCCCGCTCCTCGCGCTCCCGCCCGCGGCCTCCACTCCCCCCGTTCTGCGCGGTGTCGCTCAGCTTGACTTTCTTGTCCAGACTCCCAGGGGTCTCCATGGCCGAGAAGCGCGGATGCCCAGCAGCTGAGCGAGCGCCCGGGAGCGGAGGCGGGGCCGAGAGGCCGGAGGCGGGGCCGAGCAGAGAGCAGGGGCGGGGCCGAGAGGCCGGAGGCGGGGCCGAGCAGAGAGCAGGGGCGGGGCCGAGAGGCCGGAGGCGGGGCCGAGCAGAGAGCAGGGGCGGGGCCAAGAGGCCGGAGGCGGGGCCGAGCAGAGAGCAGGGGCGGGGCCGAGAGGCCGGAGGCGGGGCTGAGCAGAGAGCAGGGGCGGGGCGGAGAGGATAGAGGCGGGGCCGAGAGGAAGGAGGCGGGGCCAAGCAGAGAACAGGGGCGGGGCCGAAAGGACAGAGGCGGGGCCGAGCAGAGAGCACAGGCGGAGTCGAGAGGCCGGAGGAGGGGCCCAGCAGAGAGCAGGGGCGGGGCTTACATGCCAGTCTCAGGGCGAGGCTGACGTGATCCCTGAAGAGTGTTCGCCTCCTCCAGAGCTCAGCTTCTCTGTGGCATGGAGGGCAGAGCGAAGTGGGAGGCACCTGGTCTGAGCCTCGATGTCCAATCACCAGGGGCGACGCCTGAATCTCCGCCTTGACCCTGAGAAGGGGCGTGGCCTGAAGGTTAATGCGGAACCACCCCTCTGGGTGCTGAGCATGCAAGTCATCAGGCTTGGTGGCAAGCACTCTACCCACTGAACCATCTCAACATCCCACGTATCTTTCTTAGGGGACTTAACTATTCACTAGTGGTAGATTAAAGCAGTTCTATAGCATTTATATGTATTTATTATATGATTAAGTCAATGACCAGATGTGTGGGTAGTGCTCAGAGCTTAGCTTTCCCTGTGGACTAAGGAACAGGCAATCAAGAAGGGGTGTGGCAATCCTTGGAAGTGTCAGTGTAGAATCATCATTTAATGACATGACGTGTGTTTATATGCTCTTGTGCTCTTGTGTCTGTATGGGAGCCTATCTATGTACCCTCTGAATATGAGTGTAGTTTCTACCTTGTCTGCTGAGAAGGCAAAGATACAAAGAAGCAATAAGCACATCTAGTGTCCAGATCATTGCTGCAGATATCTACCCCACTGAGGCAAACGGGCTGCCTCCAAATCTGTGATGAGCTCCGCCTGGTGCATCTCACGTGACAAAAAGTGAAGAAAAGTTTCTGAAAATGTTGGTGCCTCTCAGGATACAGATGTCCATGGCGGGTTTGTTCTGGGGTCCTGAGGACTAAAATCAAAGGATACTCAGTTCCCTTATATAAAACAATGTAGGGTATCATGTAACTTAGGCATGTCACATTTCAGGCGCCCTTACACTGACACCTACTGCAGAGTGCACATCATGTAAATAGTTGTATTGTTGAGTACCTCTGGAAAAGGCAAAGCCTCTGCAACTAAAGGGTTTTAAAGTTCTCTAGATGGAAACATATACCTAAATCTATTCATATGTCTGTCTATGTATCTATCTACACATGTTTACACAAATATAAAATGAATAAAATTGAATGACAAATGAGCAACAGGAAAATACACAATAAATTATTTCTATCTAGCTTTAAATGCACAACTCATAAAAAAAAAGATGATTAAGGGCCTACAACCCCAGTGGGGTAATAGGTGAGATGTCAATGCAGTGAGTTCACAGGAGATACCCAAGTGGCCACTAAACCAAGGGTATGCCCAGCCCCCATGTTCAAATTAAAGCATTTCCCTTTGCAGCTGTGAACACTTTCCTTTTGTGTAAGCTCAGTGTCAGTGCTGGTGTGGGTCAGCTGATCATAGCACTCACAGTGCTGATGTAACACAAGCATTCTGGAAAGTCATTTGGCAAACAGATATTACTAAAAACCATCCAGTGACATTTGTCATGACTGCAATAATAGATAATTAATGTCAACACTGGTCTGCTGAGGGAGCCTGGTTAAACAGTTATAGCAGCACAGTCATACAGAAATGTGAGAGTTTACAACAGAGGCTTTAATGATTGCCAAAGGGGACACAGTACTGCAGACTGTTAATTAACAATCATTTTCCTCTGTCACTGAAAGAATGTCAATATTTTCCACATCTTTATATTTCATATATTGTCTTAATTTTCTAAAATTAAAAGTCATCAATTTTGGTATCAGGGAAAGGGGTTTTTTTCTTCTTAAAAAGTTTTCTTTATAATTTTGTTCTTAAATATATCTCTGTATATCACTAGACAAAATGGATTTCTGCCGCAGTGGGTAGACCTGGTACTGGAGTCTTAGCCCTGTGTGTCTGTAGAAATGCCACATGGTGTTTCCTCAGACAGTCACACTAGCGTTTTCTACTAAGCCTTTCCAGGGTCACCTTCAGGGCTCAAAGCCACACTAGCTGCCTGCTTGCTAGCATCTTCTTCCTATATCGTGATGCATAGCCAGAGGCTCCACCTTCCTTTTTGAAGATTTGCTTTTGTTTATTTTGTGTTGATAGTGGGGCACAAAGCAGTCATTGGACAAATTTGCAGAATTGGTTCCCTCCTTCTTCCAGCTTTAGTAGGAGGGGATCCAGGTCTCTGTCTCCTTCTCCCTGAGAAGGCAGGATATTGTCTGGTCTCCCAGCATTCTAAGTTATAAGAAGTTTTCAATTATTGTTTTTAGTACTTATTTTGGTGAGCTCCTTTTTCACACAGTACTTTTTTTCTATTTAAAAGTGTCTACTTTTAACTAGACCTCATGTCTTACAGCTTCCAGCAGCAATTCTTCAACCTGGGTTTCAACTCCTCCATGTTTATTGATCATCCCTTCTCTCTCTCTGAGGTTTTCTGAATAATTTAGCCTTGGCATAAATGCAGAAGACTTTAAGCACACAGGATACCCCAGGAAACTACAGGTTTTATATTGCTCTATTCTTAGAGTGTCCATATACTTTCAATTCTGGTTAAGCAGGACATTAAATACCAAAATGAAAATGTCAACCATTATTATTTTTGAGAGACTTGTTACTTCCTGAACACACTGGTTATCACAAGCATAACATAGTTAGCTAGATGTCTGTCAGAATGGCTATGTGAGTGGCCAAATTTGACTCTGCCCGGGTGCCTTTCAGCCTATGACTGACATGGTCTGTCATGTCACAGCTGTCCACCTGTACTATGTTGGAGGAGAAGTGTATGCCGAATGCCTGAATGACATTCAGCATACACTCAGCATTTTTGTGCAGAGTCAGAACTGCAACTACCATCATGGGTTTCATCACACCACTGTCTGCAAGATCCCCAGTGGGTGTAGCGTGAAAATTTTCAACAACCAAGAGTTTGCTCAGATACTGGCACAGTCTGTGAACCATGGTTTTGAGACCGTGTATGAACCCACCAAAATGTGCACTATTCGAATGAGTTTTGTGAAGGTGAGCAGTACCTGCCCATCTCATTCAGGCCTGACCCCTGCCTCACCCCTGCTATTTACAATATGTATATCTGTTCCTTACTGGTATATATTCCTATCAGTGCCCACTAAGAGCACCATTGTCCAAGAGGTTGTCATGGGAACTTAGAATATAGTCCTCTCCTCCCACCATGCAGGTCCCAGAGATGGAACTCAGGTCTCCAGGCTTGGTGACAGGCACCTTTATCACCCCCTGCCTCCCAGTCATCATGCCGTTTATTCCGGGTCAAGCTAATGGTTTAATAGAGTCCAGGCTGGAGCATGTCTTATTCCAGAAGCAGGCAGCCTAGTCAGTCTGTGTGTCTCAGCAGTCCTTATGGCTCATATCAGCCTGGGGAGGGACAGCCTAGTGGATCTTGTCAGTTTCAGTAAAGGTTTTACGATGTCTGCTTCCTGAGTTTTAAGGGCTTTGCCTAGGGGGTTGAGCATTTCACCTCCCCTTAAAACATTCAGCAATTCTGGAGCTTCCCTATAAGACAGAAGGTTTTATCTTTGAAGATATTGCTACACAACATGTGTAAAAGGTGAGAGAAGAACCAACTTCACAGATTTGTTCTCTGAGCTCCCCATGCACACTGTGGTGTACATAAACACACATTCAAGCAACAACAACAAAAAGCTGGGTGCAGTGCTGTGTGTAGTCCCGGCATGGGAGACAGATAGGATCCCTTAGGCTTGCTGGCCGCCAGTCTAGCCTGATTGGCAAAAGCCCAGGTGCAGCAAGAGAACTCATCTCAGAAAATACAGAGCAGTGTAATTCAAGAAGACAGCCAGTGTAGACCCCTGTACTCTCCAGGCATGGACACACAGATAAAGGGGCAAGGGATTGTTCAGTTAAAGGTGTAGGACTCTTACAGTGGTCCTGGGTTCAGTCCCAGCAACCAGCTGGATCACGATAGCTTGTAATTCTACCTCCAGGATCCAACATCTTCTGAAATCCACAGATACCACACATTCATAGGAAAATCCATACTCAAACACGTACATATTTGCACAATTTTTAAATAAAATATTAAAAATAAAGCCAGTTTGATAATACATGCCTTTTATTCCAGTGCCCAGAAATCAGACAGGAAAGCTCTGAGTTTGAGGCCAGTTGGGTCTACATAGGGACTTTAGGCCAGCCAGGGCTATCCATTAATAGTATTTCTCAAAAGTATAAGTAAGTAACTAAAGTGTTAACATAACATTAATGTAATGGGAAATAAATTTTTAAAATATCTTTTTTTTTTCGAGACAGGGTTTCTCTGTGGCTTTGGAGGCTGTCCTGGAACTAGCTCTTGAAGACCACAATGGTCTCGAATGGACAGAGATCCCCCTGCCTCTGCTCCTGAGTGCTGGGATCTAAGCCATGCACCACCACCTACTGGCTAAAATATCTTTATTCAAACAAGTACTGTATGTATTTTAAATTTGTAATTACCCAAGACTAATAATATTTATTTATTTATTTATTTATTTATTTATTTATTTATTTGATAAAAGGTCTCATTCTGTACCCTGACTGGCCTGGAACTCACAGAGATCTGCCTGCCCCTGCTTCCCGAATGCTGGAATTAAAGGCGTGTGCCACACCACCATACAAAATAGGTGATCTTGTGGTCCTTGGATAGACTTTTGGTGGCCAATGTCCATCCCCAAATATTACCCATGCTTTTGTGGTATGTTTGTTTTCTTGTGGGACATAGCCATGAGTCCAAACATAATTATGTGAACTGATCATATGATTTTTTACTTGGTAGAGTGACTCAGTGAAATAGAGAGTTAAATGACACCAGTGTGCTTTCTTTTTCCTAGGGTTGGGGAGCCAAGTACCACAGGCAGGATGTTACTAGCACCCCCTGCTGGATTGAGATACATCTGCATGGCCCTCTCCAGTGGCTGGATAAAGTTCTTACCCAGATGGGTTCACCCCACAATCCTATTTCCTCAGTGTCTTAAAGGGCCTCTGGCTTCTGTCTCTTGCAAATGTTGAACCTTGCATGAACTTGAAGGATGGATATGTCAGACGGGTGAAAACCTGACAAGGGATCCTTGATAATACTTGACCTCTGTGACCAACTGTTGGATTGAGAAATTAACAAACATTGGTAACATGATGCTGATATCAAGAATCTGTTTAGTTTACGTTGTGACATTCTGTTGTGTGATCAACTAAAATGTTGACTTTTAGCAGGACTTTTGTGTATAGTTTTAAAGGAGATGGCCAGGCCAGGGACAAATTATCTATTAGAAGAAGAACAATCCTGAGCAGTCCTTTTGTTGGGAGTGTTTGGCAGAGTGTTACCTTAATAGTCTTTGAAGTGTGCACTTCATCAGGTTCCGAGTCCACACTGAATCATCTTTTGATGGGTTTTCATAATGTTTTAAAACTATTTGTTTAGTTTGTTTGTTTTTAAAGGCCAATCTTTATGACATACACAGTATCTTTCTAAAACTGTATGCTGACTGTAGTGTTGTCTGAATAACGTCAGGCTTTTGCTCCTTGCTAAATATGTGTATACAGAATATTTGGAGGTTAGGAATAGTCTAAATGGCTAGTGGATCTAGAAGGTATTTGTCAGTGGGGTGGGGGAAAGGAAATGACAAACCGCAAATGTAGACTGTGCCTTAAAGTTCAGTTTGTTGTCTTAAATGAGCAAGCTTATGTCTGAATTTGGGGTGTTTCAGTCTTTTTAGAGTTTTATATTACTCTTTTCCTTTCTTTGCTTTTATCTAATCTGCTCTACACTGCAGACTGAATAATTAAAATATTAAATATAATAAAAATATTAAAGCAGCTGAATAATTCCTTTTATTTGCAAATCAACTGGTTTCTGTTTCAGTGCCAGGTATATGAAATGCTTAAATTCAATGAGCAGTTTTTATGGAGTTTACAATACAGACACAGGCTTTAATTTCCAAATGAGTTGTTTGCCAAACCTAGTAACTGTGTTCATTATTTACAGGTTTAACGAAGTTCCCTATTGGAATCCATTTCAAACATTTTTATTTTGTTTTTTCACTGTTTGGTTTTGTTTTCTTTTGTTAATTTTTTCTATTCTCTTCTGGTCTTATACATTGTGTACCTATATTAAAACACTAGTGGGTTTCTCTACTGGAAAATATTAAATAAACCTGTCACTATTGCTTCCTTTGATTAAAAATGTGTCATTTTTGTTCTTTGCTTGTTAAAATTTGGGATCAGTAAGATGTAGTCTTTTTTTTCAGTGATCTCGTCAAATACAAAACTCAGTTGGTAAAGTGGGGACATGGAACCCGGCTTGCTAAAAGAGCAGACTGATCTAAAGTCAGGAGAAAGGAAACATAAGGCTGGAGAAGACTAAGGGAAAGCAATGAGGGAGGGCATGTACCATGGTGCAACTGTATAGGTTATAGTGTAGCTAATGGAGCTGGTCCCTCTCCCTGATGTGAGTTTCAAACATCAAACAGGTCCCCAGCTTGGCAGCAAACCCATTACCCACTGAGCCTCTCAGCAGCCCAGAAGTGTGTGAGCTTTTTATTCAAGGGGCTTCCACAGTGTAGTAACTGACGGATGCCCTTACTCAATTGGAAGCATAGTTTCCCAATCTGAAGGGTACCCATAGCGGAATGTAGCCAGGGCAGACCAAAAACTGAATGCACATGATAAAGTTACTTTGGGCAGTTTTACTGGGATGGCATGATCCCCCCTTTCCCACCAAGGGAATTTAAAAAAATTTTTTTTTGAAAAAGAAACAATTTGAGGTCATTTTGTTTTCTAGCCACACAAATACCACTGTTTCACCTCACATTCTCTCCTGGACTAGGTGCACAACCCCAAAATTTAAGGGTCTACTGCCCCCGCCAATTTGAAATCCACTTTAAAAGAAAAGATTTTTTGTTCGCCACCCACTGAAACTACACAATGTATCCCCAGAAACAGTGACCCAAATTTCTGCTTGTTATTGTTGCCTCCAAAAACATCAATCAATGGCAAGCAGAGGAAGCTTGGGGCTGGAGACCTTCACTGTTACAGTTTCCTGTCCATCCTTGCTACTTGCTAGACCACTTGGCTTCTGTGGACCTCTCTGTGCTCATTGACTGAGAGGAGATGGCAGCATCACACATTTGAGCCGGGATCATCAGCTAAAGTTATAAATACCCTAGAAATGCGTCACAAATTCAGGAGCCACCTTTCTTGAACCATCTGTAGTCTGTGTTTTCCATTGGCCGAGATCGTTCAGTGTGCCTGTGTCCAGGACCAGTAAGATAGTTTTTTTGTTGTTGTTGTTTTTAATTATGAAAACTGGACTGGGAAGAGGCCCAGGATGAGTGTGATTATCAGAGTTTACATCCTACAACCCATGTAAGTGTGGGTGGGTATGGCAGCCTGCCTGCAATTCCAGCCTGAGAAGGTAGACAGGATTCCCCTGAGCATTTTGACTGTGGGGACTAGCCATATCCATGAGCTCTAGATTTGATTGAGAGACCCTGCCTCAAAGAATAAGGTAAAAACAACCATCAAAACATATTCCTGACATCAACCTTGGGCCTCCGCATGCATGTGCACACACACACACACACACACACACACACACACACACCCTTGAAAATGACAAATGGGAATCAATAATGTTACCATTAAGAATGTCATATAACTGGAGAGTGTCTAAAAATAAAGAGCTCAGGTCAAGTTCTCTCCTTTCTTGGTGGAAAGCTGCCTTTGCTATTCTTGAGTTCCTTTGTTGGGCAGTTAGTGAGCTGGGTATTACACTATGACTGTCTTGAAGATGTACTAAATAAAACACAAAGATCATCCCATCCATTGAGACCTACTAGACGGAGACCCTGGGGTATGCAGTGTGGTGTGTAAAAAGGCCTTTTGTACTTAAGAGCAGGTATATGGAATTCTAGTAAAATCTTAATGAAAAAAACTGTTCTCATCTACTGTAGGAGGTCAATGAGCAAGTCATTCCGGAATGTTTTGTTAAAGGAATTAGAAAAATCAAAGCAACTATTTGTCTAGAGAACGAGAAAACAAATGAAGCTCAAGAAAATGACAAAGAATAGGTGCGCTGTTTTTTGAGGCTCAAAGCCAGGATGATTAGAAGTGGAGAGCCCTGGCCTTACCATCTCCCGAGTTTGACAGAACTGAAGCATCAGGCCTGCACACGTTTCCCTATGTTTCTTGCACATGTTCCCTCGTCTGTGAAATGGAGGCCGTAAAGCTAAGCTGACTGGGTCATCGAGAGATTAACTGAACAAAGCGCTTAGAGCTTCTCTGTAAATTATTAGCTCTGATTAATATCCTGTCTTCGGGACTAAAGGACCCTGGCAGGCCACAAATGCCCGGGTCTCTGCTGTAGGCATCAAGCCTGGGGCTTGCTCACATTGTTTCTCTTCCTCTCAACAACACAGGAGATACTTCCTACTCTTTCCATGACTCTGGTTATCCTTTGCTGGAATAAATGATTAAGATGGCTAGTGTGTAAAGAGAAACAGTCTTTTCTTAGCTCGCAGTGTGGAGATTGTGATTTGTGACTTGACAGGGCAGACCCGACTCTGTGAGGGACAGAGGGCAGCATGTTATTACAGGAGCATGGGGCAGAAATGAACTAACTGCCCACCTCGTGGCTGAGGTGCAAGGGGATGTGGGATTCGTGTCTCCCACTATCCCCTTTGACAGCATGTCCCAATGTCATGCTATGCTGTCTGGAAATTTACTCTGCTAAACAAATTAGCCTGTTGCTGTTGATTCAGCCTCACTAGAATTCCCAGCACACCAGTGAGATATGGCTGGAAGGTAACAGTGACTGTCTCAAGTTCACTCCGGAGCCTTGTGAGCGGCCTGCTTACTATCCGTATTTCCATAGGCTGGCTCCTTTTTCACAGACCCACTCTTAGGCTGTTCAGTGCCACTCACAGCATTCTAGAACTTCTTTAGACAACACCTCAACTGCTCCGTATTCCTCCCATAAGCCAGTTCCAAAAGTCTGAGAACCACACGGTCAGCATATCATCGAAACAGCTGAGCTTCTCAGTGCCAATAGTCCACATTCGCTATTTTCCTATCGTCACGAACAAGAACCTGACAAGAAGCGCTTACAGTGGGAAGGATTGCATTGCATTGGCTCATGCTTTGAGGGAAAGTGTGGTGGTGGCAGAAGCAGCTTGGCCTGCAGTGATGGGAACTTGGCTGCATTTATATAAACTTGACAAAGAGCAGGGCTGTAAATCTTAAGACCCCATCCCCAGAGACTGATTTCCTCCAGTTAGGTCCCCACCTCCTAACAATTCCATAGCTTCTGAAAACAGTGCCACAAGCTGAGGACAAGTCATTAGATATGTGAGTCTGTGGGGAACAGTTTACATTCAAAGCCTAACCACTTTGTAAATGGTTGACAGTGTTCTATGTATCCCAAATTAAATATATTTCAAACAGTGTGAACAACATGACTATTAAATTTGATGTCCATATCACTCCAGATAATGTAACTACACTATAATACTTTGATTTTTCTTCCCCCACAATGCTGTGGGTACTCATTCTAATTCCACTTACTTTGTCAAAAATGCAAAATGCGTAATAAAATAAAATAATAAAGCTTTGTGTTTGAGCTTTTAAAATAGTAGTTTCATAGGTTCTTAGTTTCTAAAAAAACATGATTTGCTTTATTTATGGGTCATCCATGATATTTAACTCTGAAAGGGACTAGGCATTTTTATCACTGGCTTGCTCTGTAGGAAGGGACAATCCAAAGTTCTTGGAAGATTCTTGATTTTGGTCCCTCCTGTTTGTGTTTGGGAATAGAGGCATCCTGTACTTTAGACTGGTGCAGAAAGAGAGGAAACTGTGTGTTTCTGTTGCTGGTGAATGTGGTCTCTTTAGTGCCATGACTTGGAACACTTGCTGATGAACATGACTAACACATCCAGTTATCTTTGTTCATTGCATTTATTTATGTGTGCATGTGTTGGTGTGTATATTCGTGAATGTGTGTGTGTGTAGGTAGAGGTTGACACTACATGTTTTTCTCGATCACTTCTTGACTATTTGATCAAAGGCAGGATTTCTCACACAACCTGGAACTCATTGATTATTGATTTCACCTGACCACTAGGTTACTGAGTCCCAGAGATCATCCTATCTCATCTCCTCAAGGCTGGGACTGCAGTCAAGCACTGTAGTACCTAACTTCTTATATGGGTGCCAGGGAATTGAACTCCTGTCCTCAAGCTGTGCAACAAGCACTTTCCTAACTGAACCAGCCCCCCAGCCCTATTTTCTTGGCTTTTGAATAATACTGTAGGCTAACAGGAAGTTCTTCACAGGTTATGCACCTCTCTACAGTGAAGCTGTTGCTTGTTTTAAAAGCTGGAGAGTGAGAAAACAGAGCGTTTGAGATTAAGATCTATGCTTTGTAATTTAGGTTTCTTCCAAGAAAAGAATTCAGAGACAAAGTAAGGAATTGGGAGGAAGTTTTATCACAGAGTGAAAGTGCAATCAGAGATGCTAGGCAGCAGGGAAGAGCTTGAAAAGGGCCGTTTGCAGACAGCGGCTTCCCAGCACCATGGCTGACCTGGAACTCTCTATGTAGATTACACTGTCCAAGATCTGCCTCCCTCTGCCTCCCAAATGCTGGCATTAGACTGTGTGACACCAAGCTCAGAATATGACCTACTTTTAAAGATTTATTTATCTGTGGGGGGGCAGAGGGTTTGGGGGTGTAATTATAGATGCCAGAAGGGGCCAGAGACATCAGATACCCCTGGAGCTGGACAATGACATTTGTGAGCCATCTGATCTGAGTTCTGGGACCTGAACTCCAGTTCTTGAAAGAGCAGTATGCATGCTCTTAAGCACTGAGCCATCCTTCCAGCTCCAGCTGGCTTAGTTTTACACATAGAAAGCTTGCTGGCTCCTTTTGTTATGTTTTTCTTGCTAAATTATGATGTGGTGGTTCTGGGAATCTCCAGCTCATCAGTACTCTAATCTTCGGCTCCTTACTGGCAAAAAGAGACCTGCATGAGTGACTAAGTCATAGATCTTAAGATGGAGAGTGCATCCAGATGTGTCCCATGCAGCCTCAGGGGTCTTCAAAGAGAAGAGAAGAAAACAGTGTCATAATAGGACATGTGATAACAGAAGCAGAGACGAGAGAAAGAAGCAAGGTAGAAAGGAGCTAGGCTGTTGACTTAGAAACTGGAGGGTGGGGCAACAAGTCAAGAGATGCAAGAGACCCCCAGAATCTGAAATAAAGCAAAAGCCTAGGTAGTGGCTGAGAAGAGAAGAAGGCTCTCTGCTTCGCTTCCCATGCCTCTGGGGTGACACCAGTCTTTGCCAGTCCTCTGCCCACAGCTGTGGCCCTCACCTCTAAGGTTGTAGGTGCTGCTCCCTACCAGCTGCTGTGTGGACAGCGTTTGTCATCCTGCTTATATATTCCAGAAAACGATGAAGTCTTTATTGGTTTTAAATAATTGTTATTGCTGGGGGAAATTGTTATTTTAAATTATGATATTAATGGGATCCTCACTTTCTATAGAGATTATTCATGTCCCTTGGTCTACTGTCTTATGGGAAAGCTCCCATGAACTTCAATACTCCAGACACCAGGTGATGATGTGTGTGTCAGGGAATCCACAAAGCCCAACATGGCTGTGCCTTGAAGGACAGGGCACGCTGCCACAGGCAAAGTGTGAAGCCCTTATCATCAGATACAGAATAATTGTTAGTTCTGTTTAGGGCTGGGGGTGGCTGAGTGAGCAGAATATGATCTCAGCAATTCTAAGGACCCTGCTTCAAACTCAGAACCAAAGAGAGAAAGAGACACCACACAGAGGGAATGTGAAGTCTCTATTCAGCTATTCAGAAGCACCCCAGGTACAAGGCTGTACCCTACAGACAGCACAGATTGTTACCCACATTTCCAAAACGATGGGAAAATGACATTAATGAAGTATGAATTTTTTCAATTGTTCATAACAGTGATTATCATTCATTCAATGCCCAGTTAAATATCTGCTCTGCACAGTTAAATGACTACTGCCTGTTGCTAAAGGCGCAGTGGTGAGTGAGAGTGAGTCAGATTTCAGGGTACCCCTCCTGCAATCACACAAACCTCTGGAAAATAGCATCGCTGGTCAGTGCTTTGCAGGAGCCTGGGGAGAGGGGGTGCTGGCCCGGACTCAAGGGGAGAAGAATGTACCTGTGTGACTGGACTTAAGAAGAGCCTTATGGTGCAATTTATATGTGTCCACATACCATTATTGTACAGACAGATCTGATAGGAGTACTCAGCTTCTGTGGGGAGGGGCAATGTGTTTTGTTTGTTTGTTTTTTTTCTGTGAAATAAAGAACCTGGGTGGAATGATCTGTTAAGTGCTTTCCATATTTAAAGCTACCTCTTGTGTTCATTAGAAGTCAAATTTGCATTACATATATATGTCCATGTACACATACATACTTGCACTTTCTTTTCTGAAACAGTTGCTTTGAAAAAAAATTTGACCATTATTTAATCATATGTATGAGCATTTCCTATATACACATGGGAAGAGAGAGGACAGTTAAGCATGTGCATATAATATAAAAATAATTTCCCTTTATTTTTAAACCTGAAAATCTGTGAAATGTTAGGATGACAGTGTTAACCCTTGCTGTGGAACCATCGTCTATGCCAGCAGATGGCTGAGTCTGTTTGTGCATGCTGCTCTGTGGCTGCCCTTGGACACCACTAAGTCTGATTATCAGATGAAAGCCTGGAGATTTGGATGAATGACAAGATGCGTGGTCCACTTTCTGAGAGAATGACTTTCACCTTTATTGTGGAGCAGCCTAAAATACAAACTTACAAAAACCCCAGGTGAAAGGGTTCACAACAGGATGTTGATGTTAGTAGGGTGAGGTCAGATAAAGAGGGGGTCCCCGTGGTTATGCTGGAAAACAACTCAGATACCCTGTGGTGTCTGGGTCCCAACATCTCCCCCTTCTTTATATATAACAAAACAGTTATCAAGTAAGAACTATAAGATTTTAACCATTCTATCTTAGTGTGTTACTATAACTATCTATCTTCAACTACATCAAACACCATAAAAGGATAATATATAAACTCTAGAACTGACAGACACATCTTGCTTCTTAGACAGTCACCCAGAGTTTCTTGGTAATGTTGGGGCATCCATTTTTAGCCTACAGGTCACAATGTACCTGACAGACTTCTCAGCAAAGCAGGAAATTCTAAACCCTCCACCTACATTGGCAGATTATCCATCACCTTTTTTCTGTGTCCTGTAGAATGTCTGGCAGACCCTTCCAAGAAGCAGGAACCTTTCATGGTTGTTCATCTTGTTTCAGCAGTCACTTTCCTGTGGGCACTGCATGTCCAGTTTATAAAGCAACAGTCAAACAATTCAGGCAAGAGCAGCTTCTTGCCCAAATGGCTAGTTTGCCACATCAAAGGCAAACTTTATTTCTTCGATGCCCATCTTCCTCTCAGATGTCACTGCTCTGCCAGGAGAAATTGTGTCTCACTGTCAAGAAAAACTCTAAGCCATTTAAAGCCATGCATTCCTTATGTCTTTGAATGGTTTGAAGAATATCTATATATCTAGAAAACCTAACTAATATCAACAAATGAAGATCCATTCCAATACAAAGTATCAACAAATGGGGATCCATTCCAATACACAGTATCATTTCTATATCATATTCCTCTTTTTTGCTTTAAAAAGTGATAGACTGTGAAAACTACCATTTCTAACTGACCAAATTTAAATGAAAACAAATATAAGGATCACCTGGGCCACTGCTTCATGGGGTCCTGTCCCATGAAACCATACCAGTATGGAAAGAATCCACAGCTCTGCACCCTCCATGGAATAAAAGCAGAATTTTTTCCCATGTAACCTGTACTTTAACAACTGTTGCTCCTTCCCTAGTAATTAAATGATTTAAAGACAACACAATAGCATTCTTTTGTTAACAGTCACACATTTACAATCACACTTCATACACACATGTGTGACCACACCATACATACAGAACGTTCATACATCTTTGGAACAAAACTCACAAAGGAGAGGAGATGTCGGGGGATGGCCATCCTTACCATAGCTTGGCATCTTTGGAGAATCTTCAGGACTGTCACATCTTTGTCCATTCCTGTATGGCCTTTTGCAGGGATTGGGTCTATTCTTTATCTATTTGGACATATTCTCCTTTCTCATCTGGTGTGACAATGAAGTGGATGGCTTGTGGTGAGGTCTTGGGGAGAGCACCTGGAAGTGCAGGGCTATGTAATTGGCATTGCCAGTACTCTTTTTTGGAGCTGGGTTGTTAGTGTCACTGGGTACGGGAGATGAAGACATTGGGTTCTGCACAGGGACACAGTTCTCCTCACTGTCTCCAGAGTCTGTATTGGAGACGGAACGGCAGTACTGGGAGGACATTGGGTTAAAGGTGTG